>NC_092754.1:7316816-7447532 GCF_047496795.1 Chiloscyllium punctatum
ATTCCCACACTGGCTGAGGACGCTATGAAGAATTCCCCTTCTCAACCTCTCCCCTTGCCTGAGGCATGTTGACCCTCAGGTTAAACCACTACAAACTTTCCCTCTCTAATGAGAGAGCACCGCTATGGTATGGTAAACCATGATGACTTTACCTTTAATGCGGATTGCATCTTCTGAATTCTGCCATCTTTCAATCCTACTCAACTCCAAGAACCAAACGGAGTCCATTCCCTCTTTCACTGTTAAAACCTCCAGTCCTCAGTAACTCTTGTTGGATAATAATTCTTGCTTCTTATCCTCATAAAGAACAGCTCCAAGATTCAGCTGTCATGCGGGTTGCCTTCCTAACTACAGGCTTCAGCGCTTCAATATCCTTCACCATGCACAAAGGCCAAAGTTAACTGTGCAGATGCACCAGAATGTTCTAAGAGTACTGTCTCTTGGTTCTCCCTGTACGTTCTACAACACGAATATTCACCCTGTGTATAAGAATCATAAGACCATAAGATCATAAGACATAGGAGTGGAAGTAAGGCCATTCGGCCCATCGAGTTCACTCCGCCATTCAATCATGGCTGATGGGCACTTCAACTCCACTTACCCGCATTCTCCCCGTAGCCCTTAATTCCCCAAGACAACAAGAATCTATCAATCTCTGCCTTGAAGACATTTAGCGTCCCGGCCTCCACTGCACTCTGCGGCAATGAATTCCACAGGCCCACCACTCTCTGGCTGAAGAAATGTCTCCGCATTTCTGTTCTGAATTTACCCTCTAATTCTAAGGCTGTGTCCACGGATTCTAGTCTCCTCACCTAACAGAAACAATTTCCTAGCATCCACCCTTTCCAAGCCATGTACTATCTTGTACATCTCCCTTAATCTTCTAAACTCCAATGAATACAATCCCAGGATCCTCAGCCGTTCCTCATATGTTAGACCTACCATTCCAGGGATCATCCGTGTGAATCTCCGCTAGACACGTTCCAGTGCCAGTCTGTCCTTCCTGAGGTGTGGAGACCAAAACTGGACACAGTACTCCAAATGGGGCCTAACCAGAGCTTTATAAAGTCTCAGTAGCACAATGGTGCTTTTATATTCCAACCCTCTTGAGATAAGTGACAACATTGCATTCGCTTTCTTAATCACAGACTCAACCTGCATGTTGACCTTTAGAGAATCCTCGACTAGCACTCCCAAACCCCTTTGTACTTTGGCTTTATGAATTTTCTCACCGTTTAGAAAGTAGTCTGTGCTTTTATTCTTTTTGCCAAAGTGCAAGACCTCGCATTTGTTCACGTTGAATTCCATCAGCCATTTCCTGGACCACTCTCCCAAACTGTCTAGATCCTTCTGCAGCCTCCCCACTTCCTCAGTACTACCTGCCTGTCTACCTAACTTCGTATCATCTGCAAACTTCGCTAGAATGCCCCCAGTCCCTTCATCCAGATCATTAATATATAATGCGAACAGCTGTGGCCCCAACACTGAACCCTGCGGGACACCGCTCGTCACCGGCTGCCATTCTGAAAAAGAACCTTTTATCCCAACTCTCTGCCTTCTGTCAGACAGCCAATCCTCAATCCATCCCAGTAGATCACCTCGAACACCATGGGCCCTCACCTTGCTCAGCAGCCTCCCGTGTGGCACCTTATCAAAGGCCTTTTGGAAGTCTAGATAGACCACATCCACTGGGTTTCCCTGGTCTAACCTACTTGTCAACTCTTCAAAGAATATCAACAGGTTTGTCAGGCATGACCGCCCCTTAGTAAATCCATGTTGACTTGTTCTAATCAGACTCTGCTCTTCTAAGAATTTAGAAACCTCATCCTTAATGATGGATTCTAGAATTTTACCAACAACCGAGGTTAGACTAATTGGCCTATAATTTTCCATCTTTTGTCTTGATCCTTTCTTGAACAATGGGGTTACAACTGCGATCTTCCAATCATCCGGGACTTTCCGTGACTCCAGTGACTCTTGAAAGATCTCAACCAATGCCTCTGCTATTTCCTGAGCCACCTCTCTCAGAACTCTAGGATGTATCCCATCGGAGCCAGGAGATTTATCAATTTTAAGACTTTTTAGCTTTTCTAGCACTATCTCTTTTGTAATGGCAACCATACTCAACTCAGCCCCCTGACTCCCTTTAATTGTTGGGATATTACTCCTGTCTTCCACTGTGAAAACTGGCGCAAAGTACTTGTTAAGTTCTCCTGCTATTTCCTTATCTCCCATCGCTAGGCTTCCAGCATCAGTTTGAAGTGGCCCAATGTCTACTTTTGTCTGTCGTTTGTTTCTTATGTATTGAAAGAAACTTTTACTATCATTTCTAATATTACTGGCTAGCCTACCTTCATATTTGATCCTCTCCTTTCTTATTACTCTCTTTGTTATACTCTGTTTTTGTAGCCTTCCCAATCTTCTGATTTCCCACTGCTCTTGGCCACTTTATAGGATCTCTCTTTTTCTTTAATACATTTCCTGACTTCCTTTGTCAGCCATGGCTGTCTAATCCCTCCCTGGATAATCTTTCTTTTCTTGGGGATGAACCTCTGTACAGTGTCCTTAATTATACCCACAAACTCCTGCCATTTTTGCTCTACTGTCTTCCCCGCGAGCCTCTGCTTCCAGTCTATTTTTGTCAGTTCCTCTCTCATGCCCTCATAATTACCTTTATTTAACTGTAACACCATTACATCCGATTTTGCCTTCTCTCTTTCAAACTGCAGACTGAACTCTACCATATTATGATCGCTGCTTCCTAAGTGTTCCCTTACTTTAAGATCTTTTATAAAGTCTGGTTCATTACATAGCACTAGGTCCAGAATAGCCTGCTCCCTTGTGGGCTCCATGACAAGCTGTTCCAAAAAGCCATCCTGCAAGCATTCCATGAATTCCCTTTCTTTGGATCCACTGGCAACATTATTTACCCAGTCCACCTGCATATTGAAGTCTCCCATGATCACCGTGACCTTGCCTTTCTGACATGCCTTCTCTATTTCCCGGTACATGTTGCGTCCCTGGTCCTGACCACTGTTAGGAGGTCTGTACACAACTCCAATTATGGTTTTTTTTTGCCTTTGTGGTTCCTCAATTCCACCCACCCAGACTCCACATCATCCAACGCTATGTCATTCAGTGCCATAGATTTAATATTGTTCTTAGCAATCATAGATTGCTTGTGTGCAAAAACTGATCAATAATTACT
Organism: Chiloscyllium punctatum; assembly: GCF_047496795.1. Classification (NCBI taxonomy): domain Eukaryota; kingdom Metazoa; phylum Chordata; class Chondrichthyes; order Orectolobiformes; family Hemiscylliidae; genus Chiloscyllium; species Chiloscyllium punctatum. The sequence continues at coordinate 7,320,025 of NC_092754.1, forward strand.
TCCAGCTCTTTCTCTCGATATCTTACCTTAAAAGCGTGTGTCTTTGTAATGTATAAATGTGTCTGGGCTTCATTTATCTCATATGATATATTTGTCGACATTAAAGGACATCGCCCAGACACATGCTGATTTCCCCCAAGTTGGTTAAAATTGGCAGTAACCCATTGATTTTTAAATCAATAGCTCCTGTGCATTTTTTTTCTACATTCAACAATGTTAAAATGTTTCTATCAATGCCTCATCTGAACTGTAACAGCATCAATGTGGAGACCATTTTTAACAACAACCATCCTGGAAGAACATATGAGCAGCCCCTCATTCAGCAGGGCCATTCAGCCCCTCCAGCCTGTACCACCATTCAATGCGGTCATGGCTGACTACATATATCTGCCCATGGCTCATATTCCTTAATACTCTTGCTCAACAAAAACTAATTATCCATCTGTTCAGAGATTTGAATTCAAAGAGGATTGATGAGGGCAGAGCAGTAGATGTGGACTTCAGTAAAGCGTTTGACAAGGTTCCCCATGGGAGACTGATTAGCAAGGTTAGATCTCACGGAATGCAGGGAGAACTAGCCATTTGGATACAGAACTGGCTCAAAGGTAGAAGACAGAGGGTGGTGGTGGAGGGTTGTTTTTCAGACTGGAGGCCCGTGACCAGTGGAGTGCCACAAGGATTGGTGCTGGGCCCTCTACTTTTTATCATTTACATAAATGATTCAGATGCGACCATAAGAGGTATAGTCAGTAAGTTTGCAGATGACACCAAAAGTGGAGGTGTAGTGGACAACAAAGAGGGGTACCTCAGATTACAACAGGATCTGGACTAGATGGGCCAATGGGCTGAGAAGTGGCAGATGGAGTTTAATTCAGATAAATGCGAGATGCTGCATTTTGGGAAAGCAAGTCTTAGCAGGACTTATACACTTAATGGTAAGGTCCTAGGGAGTGTTGCTGAACAAAGTGACCTTGGAGTGCAGGTTCATAGCTCCTTGAAAGTGGATTCGCAGATAGATAGGATAGTAAAGAAGGTATTTAGTATGCTTTCCTTTATTGGTCAGAGTACTGAGTACAGGAGTTGGGAGGTCATGTTGTGGCTGTACAGGACATTGGTTAGGCCACTGTCGGAATATTGCGTGCAATTCAGGTGTCCTTCCTATTGGAAAGATTTTGGGAAACATGAAAGAGTTCAGAAAAGATTTACAAGGATGTTGCCAGCTTTGGAGGATCTGAGCTACAGGGAGAGGCTGAACAGGCTGGGGCTGTTTTCTCTGGAGCATCGGAAGCTGAGGGTGACCTTATAGAGGTTTACAAAATCAGGAGGGGCATGGATAAGGTATTTAGACAAAGTGTTTTCCCTGGGATCGGGGAGTCCAGAACTAGAGGGCACAGGTTTAGGGTGAGAGGGGAAAGATATAAAAGAGATCTAAGGGGTAACTTTTTCATGCAGGGGTGGTACGTGTATGGAATGAGCTGCCAGAGGAAGTGGTGGAGGCTGGTACAATTGCAACACTTAAGAGGCATTTGGATGGGTATAAGAATAGGAAAGGTTTGGAGGGATATGGGCCAGGTGCTGGCAGGTGGGATTAGATTGGGGTGGGATATCTGGTCGGCATGGATGGGTTGGACCGAAGGGTCTGTTTCCATGCTGTACATCTCTATGACTCTATGACTACCCACCCAACAAAATATTGGCCTTCTAATCCATTATGTACATTCATTTTTCCAACAGGTATCCAAGTCTGTTCCTTCTCGAGTCCCTTTTGGGAATTTAGGTATGGACAACAGTCATCCATCACTTTACCCATTGTATCAAGGCATCAAAGGGTATAGGGTCAAAGTGGAAACATGACATCGATATAGAATTGAATGGAGGAATAGGCTCGATGGGCCAAATGGCCAACTTCTAGTTCTAGTTTCTATTTCTATAAAGAATTTAACTTAATTAATTAAGGTGTATGGAATTATGTGAGACCTTCACGTCCCACGGGCGATGGTAAACGCAATCTGCATAATAGGTAAAGTCACTATAGTCTTACCCCACCATAGTAGTGCTCTCTCATTAGAGACAGAGAAAGTTGGTGGTGGTTTAACCTGAGGATCAACATGCCTCAGTGATGGAAAATAGCCATTCAGTTGTGTGTAAGAGCACTTCTGAATATGCAAGAAAGAAAAAATAAAATCAGAGAGCTTGGGAAGGAGCAATTTCCTTTAGCGGGGGATCAGTAACTAAGGGACACAATGAAATTAATTGGCAAAAGGATTAGAGGGACTGGAGGAGAAGTCTTTTATATTCAACAGGGTAACAGGCACTGGCTGCATCAAGGGTGTGGAGGGCAGAAACCCTCATGTGATTTAAATAAAGCTCAGACAAGCATTGGAGACGCCGTAACTCACTGAGCCACACAGCAAGCGCTGGACAGTGGGAAAGGCTGGATAGCTCTTTCTGTGCCAGTACAGACAATGGGCCAAATGGCCTTCTCCTGTGTTGTACAATTTCTGTGATTCACTGAATTCAGTCAGGTCAGCAAGCTGGACTTCTGAAACTAAGCTGGGAGTCCCATCGCATACTGGACAATGCCAAACGACAGTTTTTCCGTATCTGATGGCAAACATACCTGCCTATAATTATCAAGATCTGGTTTATTCCACTACTTAGGAAGGGAATTTTGTTTTTAAAAGAAGCAAAAGTTCATGGTAAGCAGCACAAATTTCAATTGAATATCTAATCCATTAAAAACAGTAGCAGTGGAATTGATCCCACAGACTGATGGAAATTGATACTTGCCGATGTCAAAGTTATGTCAACTGCAGATGCTTGGTGGCTCTCTATCCCCTGATACAAATGCACTGCACTGGGCCAAAACCCAACTAATGCACTTGTAACATATACAAGCCTGACTCAACTTAACAATGTGCATGTGGGGATAATGTTTCCTCTTGAGGGAGAATCTCAAACTGAGGGTCACCATTTAAAAAATAAAAAAAGGTCACCAGTTTCAGACAGAGATGAACAGAATTTCTTTCTCACACAAGGTGGGGAGTCACATGGTACAAAAAAGAATTTTCAACCCATCAAGTCTGTATTGCCAAAGCTACACAAAATCTACAATAGGCCTCGTTCTGAAAATTAGTACCAAAGTCTTGAATGTTGTGACATTTCATTTTGGAAATGTTTCCCTCAGAAGGCAGTGGAAGCTCAACTTGTGATATTTTTACAGCAATAGATAAATTCTTGATAAGTAAGGCAGGGTGAAAGGTTATCGGGGTTATGTAGGAATGTGGAGTAGAGGTCACAATTGGGTCAGCCATGATTATATTGAATGGCAGTGCAGACTCAAGGGGCCAAATGGCCTGTTCCCGTTCCTGTTCCGTATATTTGTGCCTATTGACAAAACAGAACTGGGTGAGGAATTACACTCAGACGTTGCTGTTTGGACCTTATGTCTCTGAGCATAAATTGCAATTAAATACTTTGTTTATTATAGCTCAGAGGGAGTGGCCCTTGTGGCCATTAGCAAACGATAACGACAATATTACAGTCTCATTCCCTCACTGATGATCAGCTCCAACAGCAGAATAAGAAACCTGGAAGGTCTGTAAACTGTGAGGAAGACAGTGTGACACTTTGGTTGACTGGGTGGATAGGTGGCAGATGAAATTCAATGCAGAAAAATGTGAGATAATAGACTTTGGTTGGAGGGACATTATCTTATAAAACAGAGGGTACAGTTCTAAATGGGTTGCAGGAGCACAGTGACCTGGGTGTAAATACGGACAGATCATTGAAGGTAAGAGGACAAGTGGAGAGAGTAGATTTTATTTTAACTCATTCACAGGATGTGGGCATGCATGGCCAGCCCAACATTTATTGCCCATCCCTAATTGCTCAGAGGGCAACCACATTGCTGTGGGTCTGGTGTCACATGTAGGTCAGACAAGGTAAGGACAACAGTTTCCATCACTAAAGGATATTAGTGAACCAGATGGAATTTTCCAACAATCAATAGTGGTTTCATGTTTAACACTAGACTCTTAAAAGTTAGGTTTATTTATTGAATTCAAATTCCACCATGGCAGGATTTGAACCCAGGTCCCTAGAACATTATCCGGGTTTCTGGATTAATAGTCTAGCAATAATACCACTAGACCATCACTCTCCAGTTAATAAAGCACATCGTGTTCTCGGCTTTATTAATAGGGCATACAGTACAGGATCAGGAAGGTCACATTGAAGTTGTATAAGACACTCTTTTAGACCTCAGTTGGAGGACTGTGTACTGTTGTGGGCACATTATAGGAACAATGTGAATGCATTGGAGAGAGAGGGAATGCAGAAGTACCTTCGAGGAATGGTTTCAGGAATGGGAAACTTCAGCGATGAAGATAGATTGAAGAGATTGGGATTGTTCTCCTGGAGAGAAAGTCATGATTGAGGTTTTCAAAATCCTGCATAGAGTGTTCCTGCTCATAAATGGGACAAGAATGAGATGGCATAGAGTTAAAGCAATGTACAAAAAAAGCAAGAGAGATGTGAGAAAAACCTTTTCACACAGCAAGTAGTTGGAGTCAGGAATGCACTGATTGGAGATGCGGTGAAGGCTGGTTCAACTGAGGCATTCAAAAGGACATTGGATGGTTACTTGGGTAGAAATAGTGTGCAAGGTATGGGGCAAAACAGAAGATTGGTACTAAGTAATGATGCTCATTTGAAAGGCACTTTGAGCTGAATGGCCTCCTCTGCACCATAACAATCTTGTGATTCTGTGAAGTGGTTTCCATGGCTACCAGAGAAGCTGGAATGTTCCTGACAACGTCCCTGACCCCATCATAGTCATCCCTAGAAACATTCTGTCCCACTGGCAGGACAGACCCTGCAGAGGGGGTGGCACAGTGGGATACAGTCAGGAGTTAGTTGTCCTGGGAGTCCTCAACATACCGAGGAATGTCATATTAGCCAATGAACGACTCAGTCTCAATGAATTAGCAGCGCATTCAACATTGGACTATTGATCCAGAATCTCAGCTGAAATGTTCTGGGGACCTGGGTTCAAATCCTGACATGGCAGATGGTGGAATTTGAATTCAATAAAATATATTTGGAATTAAGAATCATCGGATGACAATGAGCCATTGTCGATTTTTGGAAAAACCCATCTCGTTCATTAACGTCCTTCAGGGAAGAAAATCTGCCATCCTCACCTGATCTACATGTGACCCCAGACCCACAGCAATATGGTTGACTCTCAATTGCCCTCTGAAATGGCCTAGCAAACCACTCAGCTGTTATCAGTCAACACAAAGTCTCAACAAAGAAATGACGGATCACCTGACATTGACCAAGGCACCGGAATAGACAACAGCAGAAATAGCCCTGTTGACCCAGCAAAATCCACCTCACTGACTAGTGAGGGGCTCATACCAAACCTGGGAGAGCCATCTCACAGACTAATCAAGAACAGTTTGACATAGTCATTTACCGAATCATACCTTACAGACAACGTCCCTGACCCCACCATAGTCATCCCTGGAAACATTCTGTACCACTGGCAGGACAGACCCTGCAGAGGGGGTGGCACAGTGGAATACAGTCAGGAGTTAGTTGTCCTGGGAGTCCTCAACATTGACTCCAGACCCCACAAAGCCTTATGGCTTCAGGTTAAACATGGGCAAGGAAACCTCTTGCTCATTACCATTTACCGCCCTCCCTCAGCTGGTCAATCAGTGTGATTCAACTTGGAGGAAGCACTGTGGATGACAAGGGCTCAAAATATACTCTGGGCAGGGGATTTCAATGTCCACACCAAGAGTAGCTCAGCAGCAGTATTGGTCGAGTCCTAAAGGAGATAGCTGCTAGACCAGGTCTGTGGCAGGTGGGGAGGGAGCCAACAAGAAGGAAAAATATATTTGACCTCATCCTTGCCAATCTCCCATCAGCATGTGCATCTGGTCATGACAGTATCGCTAAGAGTGGCCAAGTGGCCATTGCACAGTCCTTCTGCAGACGAAGTCCCGCCTTCACATTGAAAATAATCTCCATCTTGTTGTGTGATACTATCACCCGCTAAATGGAACAGATTTTGAATGGATCTAGCAACTCAAGACTGGGCATCCATGAGGCACTGTGGGCCTTGAGCTCTGGCACAATCTGTAACCTCATGGCCTGGCATAAGCCCCACTCAACAATTACCAACAAGCCAGGAGATCAACCCTGGTTCAGTGGAGAGTGCACAAGGGCATGCCAGGAAGAGCACGGGGGTCAACCTGTGAAGTTATCAAACAGGACTACTTGTGTGCCAAACAAGCATAAGCAGGAAGTGAGAGACAGAGCTAAGCAATCCTGCAACCAATGGGCCAGATCCAAGTACTGCAGTACTGCCATATGCAGCTGTGAATGGTGCTGGACAAGTAAACAACCCCCTGGAGGATGACATTCCACAAATATCCCCATCCTCAATGATGGAAGAGCCCAGCACATCAGTGTAAAAAGGTAAGGATGAAGCATTCGCAACAATCTTCAGTGAGAAGTGCCAAATGGATGATCCAGTGGTCCCCAGAATTCCAGTCTTCAGCCAATGCAATTCATTTCACATGATATCAAGAAACATTTGAAGGCACTAGATATTCAAAGGCTATGGGCCCTGACAATATTCCAGCAATAATACTGAAGACCTGTGTTCCAGAATTTTCTGCACACCTAGCCAAGCAGTTCCAAGATAGGTATAACACTGGCATCTACCCGACAAAGTGGGGAATTGCCTGGGTATGTCCTGTACCAGGTCAAATTCACCCCAGCCAATTACTGCCCAATCAGTCTATTCTCTATCACCAGTAAAATGATGGAAGGGGTCACCAACAGTGCTATCAAGCAGCACCTGCTCAGCAATAACCTGCTCAGTGATGCCCAGTTTGGGTTCTGCCAGGGCCACTCAGCTCCTGACCTCATTATAGCCTTGGTTCAAACATGGATGAAAGAGCTGAATTCCAGAGGGACAGCCCTTGACATCATGGCTGCATTTGACAGAGTGTGGCATTAAGGAACCCCAGTAAAACTGGAATCAATGGGTATCAGGGGGCAAACTCTCTGCTGTTAGGAGTTATACCTGGCACATAGGAAGATGGTCATGGTTGTTGGAGGTCAGTCACCTCAGCTCCAGGATATTTCTGCAGGAGTTCCTCAGGGTAGTGTTCTAGACCCAACCGTCTTCAGCTGCTTCATCAATGACCTTCCCTCCATCATAAGATCAGAAGAAATGGGGATGTTCACCAATAATTGCCTAATTTGTGACTTCTCAGATACTGAAGCAGTCTATGCTCAAGCAAGATCTGGCTTGGGCCAGGCTTAGGCTGATAAGTGGGGCAAATAACATTCGCACCACACAAATGCCAGGTAATGATGATCTCCAATAAGAACCAATACAACCACTGCCCCTTGGCATTCAATGGTGTTACTATTAATGAATCCCCCACTATCAACATCTTGCGGGTTACCAGCAACCTGAAACACACTGGACTCACCACATAAACAGTGACCACGAGAGCAGGTCAGAGGCTAGGAATACTGTAGCGAATAACTCACCTCCTGACTCCCCGAAGCTGTCCACCATGTCCAAGGTGCAAGCCAGGAGTGTGACAGAATACTCCCTACTTGCCTGGATAGGTACAGCTCCAACAACACTCACGAAGTTTGACACCATCCAGGACAAAGCAACCCGTTTCATTGGCACCACATCCACTCCCTCCACCACCAACGCTCAGTAGCAGCAGTGTGTACTATCTACAAGATGCACTGCAGAAATTCACCAAAAATCCTGAGACAGCTCCTTCCAAACCCACGACCACTTCCATCTAGAAGGACAAGGCAGCAGATAAATGGGAACACCACCCCCTCCAAATCACTCTCCATCCTAACTTGGAAATAAATCATTGCCCCTTCATTGTTGCTGGGTCAAAATCCTGGGATTCCCTCTCTAAGGGCATTGTGAGTCAACCTACAACATGTGGTCTACAGCAGTTAACAAAGACAGTTCACCTCCACCTTCTCAAGGGGTACGAGGGATGGGTAATAAAGGCTGGCACAAATGCGCACATCCCACGGGTGAATAAAAAAGACATGTTATACCTGCACATTACAACAAGAACACTGGATGGAAGTGACCGAGGGGAATTGGACACAGCCCCTTTACTGTAACCTGAGTACAGTTTGGTAGGCAAGATACTATAAGGCTACCAACCATTGGGTAGCAAGAAATAACAAACTACTCTACAGAGTCCATCATTTCTAAGCCTGGTAAGTACAGTGAGGTCTCTTTACAATGTGTCTACAGCTCCTCAGTAAAGCTACTGTCAGCAACAGGAACCTTGGCTCATTTTTTTCCCTGTCACTCAATCCCAAGGAGGTCAATAATGGCATTGCCATCACTGTCCTCGCTGCTGTGAGAGACTTGCTCATTAAAGAACTTCCTAATGTGTGGAGGTCCGTACCATATAATAACGTGAAGCTTCTGGGGATTTAAATTTCACTCATCTTGGCAATAATTAAGGAACAGTATTTGTAGGCATACCTCAGGAAGAGTGGTTACTTACCAATAACTCAGAAAATAGGAGCTCAAATCCCACCGTGGCAGGCTGAGAATTCAAACTCAGTTTAAACATCTGGAAGTAAAAATCTGACACTGGTGAGAGTGGTCGTGAAGTTGTTGAATTGTATTTAGGAAGACTAAAGCCTTTTAGAGTGAGTTAGACTTAACCAGTTTGGTTATACATAACTCCAGAGTAGTTAACACACGAGGGCTGTGTGACCTAACAAGTCGCTGAGTCATTGGAAACTAATCTGGGATGGGAAACACACACCTTCAAAGAATGATTGACAATGATAAATGAGGATGTCGCTGAATTATGCCACCTCACACAACTGGGAGACTATGAAGAACTGTGGGGTGCTACTGGCAAGGCCTGAATTTATTGACCATGAGAAAATGATGATGAGCTATCCTGTTGGACCTGTGCAGTCCTTGCAGTTCACACTTTCAATGGGTTCCCATTCAGAGTCTCTTATCTTACTCTGAATCGAGGAGTCACACATAGGGAAGGATGGTCAATTTCCTCCCTAAAAGACGTTAGTGAACCATTCTGCTTTTCACAATGACCCAAAAGGTGCATGGTCCCTGTTACACATACCAACTTGTTATTTTTCACTTATTTAGGATTTTGCTGTAATAGGGTTTGAACTTGCACCTCTGTGTTATTTCTCCAGGTCCCTGATCTGCTAGCCCAGTCACATAACAGCTGTTGTACAGTGGTGTTCCATAAATCACTCAAAGGAAAAATGTATAAGTCACAGAGTCATAGAGATGTACAGCACGGAAACAGATCCTTCGATCCATGCAGACCAGATATTCCAACCTAATCTAGTTCCATTTGCCAGCACTTGGCCCATATCCCTCTCAACCCTTCCTATTCATATACCCATCCAGATGCCTGTTAAATGTTGTAATTGTACCAGCCTCCACCACTTCCTCTGGCAGCTCATTCCATACACACACCACCCTCCATGTGGAAAAGTTGCCCCTTAGGTCCCTTTTATATCTTTCCCCTCTCACCCTAAACCCACGCCCTCTAGTTCTGGACTCCCCCACCCCAAGGAGAGAGGCTCCACGAGGTGTTTAGGATTTGCTAGGCCATTGTTTGAGAACAGGAGCTGCACTCACCTGTTTCCCGAGGTAATGATCAATCCTGTACATCTCCTCCTCTCGTAGGACCTTCCGCAGCTCCTCGGCTAACTGCTGAGCAGAATGGAGGTCATGTCCAAAGGGCTTTTCCAGAACAACACGCAGCCAGGACCCCTCCTGAGGCCTGCAGGTGGCGTTGATCTTGGTGGCGATGTCAGCGTAGGCGAAAGCAGGAACGGAAAGGTAGAAGAGTCGGCCCTCCTCCCGAAGCCCTTCTTGGTCCAGCACCTCCTTGATCTTCTTGTTCAGAGCGGAATAGTCTTGGTGCGTGTCCAACCGGTGGTACTGGGTCAGCTTCAGAAACTGGTCCTTGAGCAGCGCACACTTCACCGATGGGACATTCGGCAAACAGGACAGACCTTTCAGAATCTCGTACATCACCGGGGAGGCCTCCGAGGAGCTGAGCCGAGTGCCTCCATAGAAACTGAGGCTGTGGGTTCCACCGACCTGCTTGCTGTACGACTGAAACAAACCCTGCCACAGGTACTTTTTAGCCAAGTCCCCCGTGGCCCCAACTAAGACAACAGAAATGTGGGACTTGGATTCTGCACTAAGCACATGCAGCAATCCACAGAGAAGCAGTCCATAGACAACTCGTGTAGAAATCATCATTACATCCGGCTAAATATACTCCAGGAACCTTCGAGAAACAGAGACAAAAAGTAAATGGTGTCTGATTCTAGTTTACATTTTAAAAATTGCTATTTTTTGTTTTTGTTAAACCTGACAGCAATACTCAACAACCTTAAATGATGTCATTTCTCCAGTAAATAAAATATTGGAGCTACTGGAAATCTGGAAAAGAAACAGAAGTGCTGGAGGTATTCAGCAGATCTTACTCAGTCAGTGTATACCCTCTGGACACTCAATTTGCTCCGATCATTGCTACCTCCTTTGCCTTACGATCATTGCTCAGTCGCTCGATTTCTCCCACTCCCTGCCCTGTCCCTAAGCTTCCCTTTCATTGTTCATTCCCCCATCACCAAAAGTGTCACACCTTTTGCAATTCAACCTTCCTTCAATTTGGAAGAAGAGTTCTACTCAACCAGAAACATTAAGGCAGCATGGTGGCTCAGTGGTTAGCACTGCTGTCTCACAGCACCAAGGACATGGGTTCAATTCTCAGCCTCAGGCGACTGTCGGCGTGGAGTTTGCACATTCTCCCTGAGTCTGTGTATGTTTCCTCTCACAGGCTGAAGATGTGTAGGTTAGGTGAATTCACCATGTTAAATTGCCCATAGTGTTCAGGGATGTGTAGATTAGGCACATTAGTCAGCGGTAAAATATAGTAGGGGAATGGATCTGGGTGGGTTATCCTTTGCAGTGTCAGTGTGGACTTGTTGGGCCGAATGGCCTGTATCCACACTGTAGGGATTCTATGATTCTTAACTCTGTATGCGTGTGTATATCTCACTCTACAAATGCTGACAGATCTACAGAGTGTTTCTAGCCCTTTCTGTATTTTTCTGAAGTGTACAATCGACAGATTCTTGACCGATTCAGGAACAGGATGTGGGTGTTTTCGGCTGGGCCTGCATTTATTACCAAGAAGGGAGTTAAGAATCAACCACATTGTCACAAGGAGGTAAGACCAGGTAAGGATGGCAGTTTCCTTCCCTCAAGGACATTAGTGAACCAGATGGGGTTTTCCTGACAATCAGCAATGGATTCACAGTCATCATCAGACTCTTCACTCCAGACCTTTTAAAAATTGAATTGAAATTCCTCCATCTGCCATGGTGGGATTTGAACTCAGGTCCCCAGAATATTATCTGGGTCTCTGGATTAACAATCCAGCGATAATACCACTAGGCCATTGACTCCCCCAGTGGAGACCAGGAAAGTGGATGTGAGGAATGTTGGATCCTATTGTACGACAGAACAAGCTCAAGGGGGCCAGATGATCTATTCTTATTTCTTATTGTCTAACGTCTAAATCTAATCATTCGCTTTCGAAATGCAGTTGTTGTTATAATGTGCAAATGTGGCAGCTAATGTGAGCAGGAAATGTGATGGGTGACCAGCAAATCTTGTTTTTGTGGGATTGATTCAAGAACGAATGTTAGCCAGGACACTGGGGAGCATCGGATCTGTTCAGCAAACGGTTACAAGTGCCTCACTTGACAGTCAGGGCAGGGGCAGCCACTGGAGACAAACAAAGGCTGGAAGCTTTGATAACTGCCCTGCTTCCCCAGACATCCTGTAACTTTCTGAGCAAAGAGCTGGCAGGTTGCTTTCATTCACTAAAGTATGTACACTTGTGCCAATCAAAACGATGCACTGGTAATCACTGTATCAGTGCTGAGTGCTCTTGGACAAGACGCTAAAGAGACACCTCTCATCAGGAGAGATGCCCAGTGTCAATGCACCCAAGATATTTGTACATCACAGGGTGGACAATCAAAATGAATGCAACAAACTCATCAAACAGCATTTAAAATACCCAAACCAAAGATTAGGCTTCAGTGAGAAGCTTAAACCTTCACAGAAAATCTTTAATTGAAGGAATTAAAAGACGTCAAAAAGTCACATTGATAGATACATTTATCCTCATCATTGCTTCAAAGGGTAAACCATCTCACTCAGACATTGGAAAATCCTCCAGCTGAAAAAAATTAAGAGATGGCTGGTAGGATTTGTGGGAATTCTGCAGGCAAATGAGTGTGGGGATGTCCTGTCACTGATCAAACAGTTACCAGAGGCAAAATATGTCATGCCACTCAGGCATTTAGCAGACTATCAACAGATCAAGGACCATGGGAGGAAGGGGGGAGGGGACAGACATTCGGCCAATCAGCAGGGCCAATGCAGAGAGGTGATGACCGCCACACCAAGCCTCAGGTTGAGGAGGGAGGCAGGTCAATGATAGTGGTGTGTTCAGAGAGGGTGAGGGGTCATTAACTACAAATGCTGAGGAGCTGGTACTGAGCGGGTACCCCCTTACCAATGCCACTCTGCCTTTGAATAAACATCACTCCCACTGCCTTCCATCTCTCTCGGAGTGTGGTTGCAGTGACCCCCATACAGTGAAATCCTAGCGACACCAGTCTTACACTCTGTGTCAAGGTGAGTTAAATGGACATTACCGTATTCTCAATTGACAGCAATACAGGTTCTGCCAGGTAGCATCCATACCTCTGAGCCAGGAGGCCTGGGTCCAAATCCCACTTGTTCCTACTTGTTCCCACATTGTTAAATTGGTGGATTAAGAAATCTCCCCCAGAGAATCAAGAACAATCAGAGTCAAGTTAGGAAGGAGGCAGGGTTCCCACTCGTTGTCCAATTAAATGCACCAAGCCTCCTCAGTGAGGGCACAAGCACCCTGTGTGTTTGTGTGCATACATGTGTGACTGTGTATGTGTGTGCGTATGTCTTTGTGACTGTGTCTGTACTTGTGTGTCTCTGCGTACATGTGTGTGTCTGTCTGTCTGCGTATGCATGTATCGCTATGTGTGTCTGTGCGTGCATGTATGTGTGTGTGTCTCTGTGTGTGTCTGTGCGTTCATGTATGTGTGTGTGTCTCTGTGTGTGTCTGTGCGTTCATGTATGTGTGTGTGTCTCTGTGTGTGTCTGTGCGTTCATGTGTCTATGTGTGCATCTCTACTGATGTGTGTGTCTGTACATCTATATCAATGTGTGTGTCTGTGTCTCTGTGTGTCTATGTCTCTATATATGTGTGTGTGTGTCTGTCTGTCTAATTGTGTGTGTCTATGACTCTATGTCTGTGTGTGTATGTCTGTCTAACTGTGTGTGTCTATGTCTCTATATATATGTTGTGTCTGTCTGTCTGTCTAACTGTGTGTGTCTATCTGCCTAATTGTGTGTGTCTGTCTCTATGTCTGTGTGTGTATCTGTCTGTTTTTTTGTGTGTCTATGTGTCTATGTGTGTGTCTATGTCTCTATGTCTGTGTGTGTATCTGTCTGTCTATGTCTCTATGTGTGTGTGTGTCTGTCTGTCTGTCTAAGTGTGTGTGTCTATGTCTCTATGTCTGTGTGTGTATCTGTCTGTCTGTCTATGTCTCTATGTGTGTGTGTCTGTCTGTCTGTCTAACTGTGTGCGTCTATGTCTGTGTGTCTGTTTGTCTAACTGTGTGTGTCTATGTCTCTATGTCTGTGTGTGTGTGTGTGTGTGTGTGTGTGTCTCTATGTATATGTGTCTGTCTGTCTGTCTGTGTGTGTCTATGTCTCTCTCTCTATATATATATATGTACGTGTCTGTCTGTCTGTCTAACTGTGTGTGTGTGTGTCTATGTCTGTGTGTATATCTGTCTGTCTGTCTGTGTCTATGTCTCTATATGTGTGTATGTGTCTGTCTGTCTAACTGTGTGTGTCTATGTCTCTATGTCTGTCTGTCTAACTGTGTGTCTATCTGTCTGTCTAACTGTGTATGTCTATGTCTCTGTGTGTGCCTGTCTGTCTAACTGTGTATGTCTATGTCTCTATGTCTGTCTGTCTGTGTATCTGTTTGTCTAACTATGTGTGTCTATGTGTGGGACCTCTCAATGTGACCCTTTACAATGAGAAAACTGACCAGAGCACCTCCTAGAGGAAGTTTTCAATGATGCACCCTGCCCAGAAAGCAAATCTCAAGATTAGATTACTTACAGTGTGGAAACAGGCCCTTCGGCCCAACAAGTCCACACCGCCCCGCCGAAGCGCAACCCACCCAAACCCCGACATCTACCCCTTACCTAACACTAGGGGCAACTTAGCATGGCCAATTCACCTGACCTGCACATCTTTGGAATGTGGGAGGAAACCGGATTAAACCCACGCAGACACGGGGAGAACGTGCGAACTCCACACAGACAGTCGCCTGAGGCAGGAATTGAACCCGGGTCTCTGGCGCTGTGAGGCAGCAGTGCTAACCACTGTGCCACCGTGCCATCTCCCCACCTCTACTCTCACCTTGTAAATCAAACAACATGGCTTGCTTCTACTATCTTTGTGCTCATCTCTCTCCCTCTCTCTCTCCATCCTACACAAGTCTTTCTTTCTTTTTGGTTTCACTACCATGACCCCATTTTTCATTTTGGTGGGAGAGATGTTGTGAAGTGTGGAGTAGTGAAAGAGTTCAGCGATGACAACAAGCTCCCCTTTAGGGTGGGAAATTCAATTTTAAAAAACCTAGCCCCCACGGATCCCTTCCACGCTGACCCCTCCTCCAACGTTACATGCTTTCCATCTCCAAAACCTGTTTTAAATTGTGGGCCCCAGTCCCACCACTAACTGCTGTCCGTTAGTTCCTACTGTTACTTGTTTCTTTCCCTTTTTGAATCAGACACTGAAATTTTGTAATCTTCCCTTACTCAACTATCAATAATTTCATGTTTAATCCTTCATCCACTTCCATATCCCACAACCGAAGATAAGGGGTGAGGGGGCAGAGACCCCACTATCTTGTTCCCTTACATTTTCTTCCAAAGTGGTCTTCGTTTTTGAAGAAATCAATTTAGAATGAGGAACGAGCCCTCTTATTTCCTCACACCTCTCTTGTGTCTGTCCACCTATTCCTCATGTGGTATTGGGTGGGATAGTTGGTTTCTGCTATTCATTACCCATCAGCTTACTTCCAGGTTTAACACATTGTGCTAAACCGTAATCTTGCTCCAACTCCCCACCTTCTAAAATTACCTGTCACCATGCACCAAACACTAAGGTTTCATCAGTTGATTAACTGTAAAAATATCACTTCACCAGAATAATATTCATTAGTGAATGTAATAAATGTATTTAATTTCAAAATTCCAATTGCATAACCAGAACTATAAACTCATTCAATATAATGTTTAATTGGATGGCTAATACCCATTCCTCAATAAACACACATGGAAATAAGGTCGCGGATTATCAAACAGCAAGAACGAACAACCTCACCAATTCTTACACTAGGGAGAAGTGAATAGACAAAATAGAGAGGTTTCTTCCCTCATTCCAACCTTATTTATTCTTCAAAAATTGACATTCTGGAAGGAAATGTAAGTGAGTCTCTGGCTTCTCATCACACATCATTGAGAGTGGTGCTCTGGTCAATATTTATTCCTTAAATCGACATCAGAAAAACAGATAATGTCATTATCATACATAAAAACAGAAATTGCTCAGCAGATCTGGCAGCATCTGCAGAGTGAGAAACAGAGTTAATATTCCCTGGCTGTTCTCTGTTTGGCTTGTCCTATAATAGTAGTGTTGTCCCAGTCGAATTCATGTTGCTTGTCCTCTGTGTATGTGGCTACTAAGGATAGCTGGTCGTGTCGTTTCGTGGCGAGTTGGTGTTCATGGATGCAGATTGTTAGCTGTCTTCCTGTTTGTCCTATGTAGTGTTTTGTGCAGTCCTTGCATGGGATTTTGTACACTACATTGGTTTTGCTCGTGCTGGGTATCGGGTCCTTCATCCTGGTGAGTTGTTGTCTGAGAGTGGCTGTTGGTTTGTGTGCTGTTACGAGTCCTACTGGTCGCAGTAGTCTGGCTGTCAGTTCAGAAATGTTCAGACAATGGAATGAGGACATGCCACAACCCAAAGAACTAGCCACACTACCATACAGCAAAAACATTTCTGAACTGACAGCCAGACTACTGAGCAAAACCAATGTAGTGTACAAAATCCCATGCAAGGACTGCACAAAACACTACATAGGACAAACAGGAAGACAGCTAACGATCCGCATCCGTGAACACCAACTAGCCACGAAACGACACGACCTTAGTATCCTTAGTAGCCACACACTCAGATGACAAGCAACATGAACTCAACTGGGACAACACTACTATTATAGGACAAGCCAAACAGAGAAGAGCCAGGGAATTCCTAGAATCTGTGGATGAGTGCCATGCCTCTATCAATAAGCACATCGACCTGGACCCAATTTACTGACCACTGCAGCAGACAGCTAGAATGGACAACTGGAAGCGGCAGGTACAAATCACTATAAATGCCAGAGGAAAGATCACAGAAGCGCTTCACAAGAGGCTCCCAAGCACTGAGGATGTCACCTAGACAGGGGACGAAACGTCTACAACACAAATTCCCAGCTCGGTGAACAGAACCACAACAATGAGCACCCGAGCTACAAATCTTCTCCCAAACTTTAAGTTCTTTGTTTTACTTCATCATCACATTGTTGTTTGTGAGAGCGTGCTGTTTGCAAATTAGCTGCTGCATTTCTTACAACAGTGGCTACAGTTCAAAAGTGGACTGAGATGGTTTGAAGCTGTGAATGGTGCTACACAAAGGCAAGTCTTTCTTCCTCTTTCTTATCAAATCCTGGACAGTTCAGAGGTTCTATGCTCCTGTATCCTTTGGACAGATCCTAACTTATTCTGTTGGAATTTGGAGTGTTTGATGATTTGGAACAACAGGATTTTCCTAATAATGGCTCTAGCATTGGTAAGGGGGTTCCCGCTCAATACCACCTCCTCAGCATTTGTCGTTAATGACCCCTCACCCTCTCTGAACACACCACTATCACTCCCCATTGACCTGCCTCCCTCCTCAACCTGAGGCTTGGTGTGGCGGTCATCACCTCTCTGCATTGGCCCTGCTGATTGGCCGAATGTCTGTCCCCTCCCCCCTTCCTCCCATGGTCCTTGATCTGTTGATAGTCTGCTAAATGCCTGAGTGGCATGACATATTTTGCCTCTGGTGACTGTTTGATCAGTGACAGTACATCCCCATAAATCCTCCCAGCCATCTTTTAATTTTTTCCGGCTGGAGGATTTTCCAATGTCTGAGTGAGATGGTTTACCTTTTGAAGCAATGATGAGGATAAATGTATCTATCAATGTGATTTTTTTGATGTCTTTTAGTTCCTTCATTCAAAGTTTTTCCATGAAGGTTTCAGCTTCTCACTGAAGCCTAATCTTTGGTTTGGGTATTTTAAATGCTGGTTGATGAGTTTGTTGCATTCATTTTGATTGTCCACCCTGCGATGTACAAATATCTTGGGTGCATTGACACTGGGCATCTCTCCTGATGAGAGGTGTCTCTTTAGCGTCTTTAGATTAGATTACTTACAGTGTGGAAGCAGGCCCTTTGGACCAACAAGTCCACACCGCCCCGCCGAAGCACAACCCACTCAGACCCATTCTCCTACATTTACCCCTTCACCTACCACGATGGGCAATTTAGCATAGCCAATTCACCTGACCTGCGCATTTTTGGACTGTGGGAGGAAACCGGAGCACCCGGAGGAAACCCACGCAGATACAGGGAGAATGTGCAAACTCCACACAGAGAGTAGCCTGAGGCAGGAATTGAACCCAGGTCTCTGGCGCCGTGAGGCAGCAGTGCTAACCACCGTGCCGTCCAAGAGCACTCAGCACTGATACAGTGATTACCAGTGCATCGTTTTGATTGGCACAAGTGTACACACTTTAATGAATGAAAGCAACCTGCCAGCTCTTTGCTCAGAAACTTACAGGATGTCTGAGGAAGCAGGGCAGTTATCAAAGCTTCCAGCCTTTGTTTGTCTCCAGTGGCTGCCCCTGCCCTGACTGTCAAGTGAGGCACTTGTAACCGTTTGCTGAACAGAATCCGATGCTCCCCAGTGTCCTGGCTAACATTCGTTCTTGAATCAATCCCACAAAAACAAGATTTGCTGGTCACCCATCACATTTCCTGCTCGCATTAGCTGCCACATTTGCACATTATAACAACAACTGCATTTTGAAAGCGAATGATTAGATTTAGACGTTAGACAATAAGAAATAAGAATAGATCATCTGGCCCCCTTGAGCTTGTTCTGTCGTACAATAGGATCCAACATTCCTCACATCCACTTTCCTGGTCTCCACTGGGGGAGTCAATGGCCTAGTGGTATTATTGTTGCAGGATTGTTAATCCAGAGACCCAGATAATATTCTGGGGACCTGAGTTCAAATCCCACCATGGCAGATGGAGGAATTTCAATTCAATTTTTAAAAGGTCTGGAGTGAAGAGTCTGATGATGACTGTGAATCCATTGCTGATTGTCAGGAAAACCCCATCTGGTTCACTAATGTCCTTGAGGGAAGGAAACTGCCATCCTTACCTGGTCTTACCTCCTTGTGACAATGTGGTTGATTCTTAACTCCCTTCTTGGTAATAAATGCTGGCCCAGCCGGAAACACCCACATCCTGTTCCTGAATCGGTCAAGAATCTGTCGATTGTACACTTCAGAACAACCGAGATGAAGGAAAAATACATCATGTGAAACACAGAATGGGCCAGAAATACTCTGTAGATCTTTCAGCATTTGTAGAGAGAGACATATGCACCCACACAGAGTTAAGAATCATAGAAGCCCTACAGTGTGGATAAAGGCCATTCGGCCCAACAGTCCACACTGACCCTCTGAAGGAAAACCCACCCAGACTCATTCCCCTACTACTCTCCATGACTCGTGCACCTAATCTACACATCCCTGAACACTAAGGGCAATTTAACATGGCCAATTCACCTGACCTGCACATCTTTTGTGACTGTGGGAAGCAACCGGAGCACCCAGAGGAAACCCATGCAGACTCGGGGACAACGTGCAAATTACACACAGACAGTCACCCAAGGCTGGGATCGACAGTTATGAGGAAAACTTAGACAGGCTAGGATTTTTTTCACTGGAACATAGGAGTTTGACAGGTGACCTTACTGAAGTTTACAAAGTAATGAGGGCTATAGTTGAGGTGAATGGCAGGTGTCTTTTCCTTAGGATGGGGGATTTCAGAACTAGGGTCCCTATTTTTAAGGTGAGAGGAGAAAGATTTCTACAAGACATGAGAGGCAACTTTTTTTTTTAAACACAGAATGGCTCGTGTGTGGAATGAACTTCCAGAGGAGATGGTGGATGTGGGTACAGTTACAACATTTAAAAGACATGTGGTTATGTACGTAAGTAAGGAATGTTTGGAGGGATATTGGCCAAGTGCAAGCAGGTGGGACTAGTTTAGTTTGGGATTATGGTCGGCATAGACTGGTTGGATCAAAGGGTCTGTTTCTGTGCTGTATGACTCTATGTCTATTAAATCTTGGACATTCCTGCTCAACACATCCCACAATATCACAACTCAATCCAAGTTTGCTCTGCACCTTCACCACAGAACAGGCTGCTGCAAGTTCTAGGTCTAATGCAGTGAGACCATCTCCCACGTGTGAATTGAAAATACAGTCGGTTCTCCTGTAACCTGTTAGTGCAATCTCGCATTAGAAGAAAATTGCACAATAGCCACACCATTTAAATTAATGGGGCCGGAATCGCGTCATAGTCAACACAGGTAAGGAAGGTTCGTGTTTTACATATAAGGGTCTAAATTCTTCAATCGCATCAAAGCCAATTCACGTTGAGGAAACACATTATAGCAGAACCAACTGCACATCAAAACACTCAATGGGTTTTCAAGAACAGATTTATGGAAATGCCAGCAAAGCTGCTGAAATATAAATGCAATGAGCCGGTTCTGTTCATCAAATCACACAATGCAGATTCTGTCCCTGAAGGGGTTCAGCACAGGAAAATCCTTCTCAACATCAAGAATACGGTCTTTCTCATTCTGTTTTTCCACCTTTTTCAGCATTACTCACACCACACTAATGTTTTTAAATCATTCTAACTCATTTTGTCCACTTTTAATAGGCGAGTGTATTAATGTAATGGGACTAAGGCAGATAGATGGAGTTAATGTGCAGAGCAGTCAAACCGATCTGTAATTGGATGGCAATGCAAGTTTGATGGGCAGAATGGCTTCCTTTCCTATGTTCTATGATGAGAACGTGAGCACAAATTCAAGTGGAAATTCAGATGCCAAAGGGAGCCTTGCTCTGAGATCTCCCCCAATGTAGGTGACCAGAAAGTTGGTAAGTAAGCTTGCATCTTTGAGATGACTGAAAGTGACTTCTAAGAATACTATGGTCGTAAGAGGTGTATTTTGACCTGTTTTAGATGAAGGGAGGTTTTAAGACGGAGGTTCAGAGCTGTCTATTGAAATCCCATAAAGTAAACACCTTGTCTGTCCTCGGGTTCTTTTTAAAATTTGGAACAATAGAAGCAGCCTGAATGGGTGGGGTCAGGCTCCAACAGATTTTTAGATTTAGTTTTCTGTAGCAGCTACTGGGGTCTTGATGCTGGATGTTTATCCTTCTCTGTCATAGCTAAAAGCTTGGGGTTCTCTTCCTGCTACTAGAATTCCATGTGAGACAATCTATTTGCTGCATTTGCCTTCGTCCAGGGGGTGTTAATGGGTGTTACTATATTGGGAAAATTGCTGTTTAGTAGCTCAACAATCTATTATTTAGTTAAATTTTCTGAGAGAGCTAAGTTTTTCCAATTATTTCTTTTGTTGTATTTTAACAATAGTGTATGAATAAAGTGTAGTAGTTTGACCAGTCGAATTGCATCTGGGACACAATGCCTTACATTCACCTTATTAAGAAAAAGTTAGGGTCTAGGCTACCTTATTAATAGATTTTGAGGGGGTTTGGTCTGGTCCATAACAGACTGCATTGAAATGTAGCACATTCACTATTGTACAATAAAAGTCAAAACAGGCTAGGTACAAGAGCAATGACCAATCAATCTCTGTTGCCTTAACTCTTTCATTCCAGAGATTGGACTGAAGGTTGCTGCAGACTCGGGAGCAGACCCCAGTGGAGTCTCTGAACAATGATTTCTCTTTGCGCACCAGATGGGACTAACGAACGGGAATCATTTTTCTGGATGTTATCTCGTCCCAGTTGGAAAGCAGTGAGAAAGCAGCACCATGGAAGGTCAGAAGAAAGAAGGTTTTCATAGAAAAGT
This sequence comes from Chiloscyllium punctatum, assembly GCF_047496795.1. Classification (NCBI taxonomy): domain Eukaryota; kingdom Metazoa; phylum Chordata; class Chondrichthyes; order Orectolobiformes; family Hemiscylliidae; genus Chiloscyllium; species Chiloscyllium punctatum. The sequence goes on from NC_092754.1 coordinate 7,341,527, forward strand.
TGAAAGCCAAGCAGATTTAGGGAATTCATATTTCCCTGCGACCATCCCATTTCTCCATGTCTGTCATCTCTTCCAACCACAGACCCACCCACACTCCACACTCCGAGCCTTGGTACTTGTATACAATTATCTGGACTCTTGCACATGCACCATTTTCTTTCACCCCACTAAGGAAGACGGTCTTCAGATAACTAAACCCTAAACTCAGGGGTTCCCTCTCCAAGTCTCGCTCCTTCTCTGATTCGTCTGACAGACCTTTGGTCTGACCATGGGTCAGTTCTCCGAATACCGCCTTCTTTGGCTCTGTGTCAACTTTACTGTAATATATTAACGGACTTGTGAAAGGCATTTAGACATCTTTATACATGCTAAATTAAAACAACTTGTTGCAGAATTATAGCGAGGCTGTATGCTGAAAAACGACAAATTGGATTTTTCATCCTTAACAGGTGCTTGTGTATGAAAGTTATTTCCAAAACATCCTCCAGTATTTTACAAGCATCTCGCTTGCACGAGGCCCCAGATCCAAGTTAGCCACCTGATGTTTCCAATTCAAATATTAGTGGGTGGCACGGTGGCTCAGTAGTTAGCACTGCTGTCTCACAGCACCAGGGGGAGGGTTTGATTCCAGCCTTGGGTGACTGTCTGTGTGGAGTTTGCACATTCTCCCTGTGTCTGCATGGGCTTCCTCTCATAGTCTAAGCACATGCTGGTTAGGTGGACTGGCCATTCTAAGCTCCCACAGTTCCCAGGCATGAGGGGGTTTAGCCATGGGAAATATAGGGTTATAGAGATGGGATGGGTCTACGTAGAATGTCTTTTTGAGGGTTTGTGTGGACTCAATGGGTCAAATGGCCTGCTTCCACAGCGAATGCATTCTGTTGAAAAGCCACTCATTTTAAACAGCCCAGAACATAGAAACTGTTCCGATGCAGGAGGATACAGTCTGGCATCATTTAAACAGACAGCCTTTCTTCATACTCTTAGCTGGGCAAGTGTCTTTTGGAGTAAATGGATATTTCTAATTTGGATATGTCTCTCACGTCGAAGGAAGAGCAGGACCTGCCGCCAAAATTCATCTCTATAATGCAGAGTTCTGAAGTCTGATAAACCTGCACAGATGGTGCATCAATAAACAGAAGCATTCAGCGAGGGCTACCAGTTGCTGCAGCCAAGAAGTGATATTGAGGAGGAATGAGGGTGCTACAGCCGATTGCACTGGGACAATGGGAAGGACGCAAGGGATTGGCACAGGGAATGGAAGGGAAGAGACCAGAAGAAAGTTAAAGAAAAGGTGAGAGGGAAATTGGTGGGGGGGTTTAGTCAAAGAAAGAGAGAAGGAATGTTTCTGGGATTGTGGGAGGGAGTAGGAACGGTAGTGAAAGAGGCAAGATAAATGACAAGAAAGGGAGGGAGGAAGAAGGAAGAGGTTGAGAGAAAGATATTCAGAATGAAAGTGAGCAAGGGACAGAGAGAGGAGTAGGAATACAGAGATACCCAAATACACTGGAAGAGCAAGAGAGAGACAGACATAATGGGAAGGAGAGAGAGAGAGAGAGAAAGAACAAGAGAGGAGACACAAGAAGTGGAGTGCACTCAAAAGACAAAGTAAGTGGAACAAGAGACAGAAAGCTGCATTAAAGGGCAGAAAAGAAATATCGTGAAATAAAAGAATAAACAAAAAATATCCTGGACATTAATTCAATATTTTAATCCAAATTTCAAACAAAAACATTTAACAAAGTGAAACATTTGGGCTTTTAAGAATATCATTGAGTAAACTAGGCTATAATATCTGTCACAATTTCATTTTCTTGATTTGTGGAGTCTGTCACTCTGGCTCCAGAGTAAAATTTGCACTCAATTGACTAAATAAAATTAAATTGCACACTTACTTTCTCGCTTCAAAGTAAGTAATAAGCTGGTCTGTCAGCAGCAGGGGGGTTTAACTACACAACCTGCAATTCTTCTCCTGTATGTTCTCTGCTTTTCTGTAGCACCAAATCATCCCTCTGTTCAAACCAACCTCAGACTTTATCCCCATCTGTGAACCAACACCTCTGGTCAAAGTTCAAATAACCCAGCCCAATTAAAAAAGAACTGCAATTGAAGCAAATGTTAACATCTGAGACAAGAAGTAACACCCAGATCCTCTGAATTAAAAAAAAGATACAGTAGACATTGGACCTTGGACCTCAGTCATAGTCATAGAGCCATACAGCATGGAAACAGACCCTCAGTCCAAACAGACCATGCCGACCATAATCCCAAACTAAATTAGTCCCACCTGAATGCTCCTGGTCCATATCCCTCCAAACCTTTCCTGTTCATGTACTTATCGAAGTTTCTTTTAAACATTGTAACTGTGCCTGCATCCCCCACTTCCTCAGGAAGTTCATTCCACACACTAATCACCTTCTGTGCAAAAAAGTTGCCTCTTGTGTCTTTTTTTAGACCTCCCTCCTCTTAAAAATATGTCCCCTAATCTTGAAATCTTCCACTGTTAAGTTCTTTTTCCCCTGAGGTTCTTACACACTTGATGCAACTACAACACGCCAACTTCTGTGAATAAGCGAAATTTTATTAAGCGCAGTACGATACAAGCTTTGGAGAAACCCTGGACACTCTTCACCATGCTTGTGAGGCGTGTCCAGGGAAGCTCTCTGAACAAAGGAAACAGTCCTTCCTTTATACAAAATCTTTACATGACAGTCTGTAATGCCTACAAGACAACCCCCAGTCACTCCCCCATAATCACATACCACTCAAGACACAGTGCAACGACCACCTCCCCTCCACAAACAATGTAATGCAAACCATTCCTTAATGGCCAGATCTGGTGTGAATTGTATTTTTTGTAACTACAGGGAGTAGTCGGAATTCCAACTAGAATGTTCTTATTGATTTCTGAATAGGGGATGATGATACAAATGGATCTGAATGGCAAGGGAATGGCCAAGTAAATGGCTCTGAATAATAGGAGATGATAATGTAATTTTCTTACAATTTATCTGTAAGTCAGAGGCATCCCACCCTAGCCTCAGGACATCCAATTTCCTGCAGGTCAGCAGAGCAAATTAATTCTTTAATATCACACCACCCAAGGGAAAAGATATCTGCTATTAGCCCTACCTATGCCCCTCGTGATTTTTAAATCTCTCTCCTCAGTAAGCTTATTTTTTTCCCCTTCAGCTGCTACATCTCCAGTTCCAGTTAAAAATCCTTCTCCATGGATGTATTGATACACAACCTGGTTCTTACCACAGCCTACAAATCATTCAGAATACACCACCAATGCACCAATACCCCATCCTCACATATTGATCCTTTGAGAATCACCTTGAGCTCTTTCTGGACCTCCCACACCTCCCCATTTGTCACCTCCCCAACCTTCAGTTCTCACACGAGGAACCAGCTTCCAATCTTGTCCGTGGCCACCACCCCATCTCTCCCTTAATCCCAGCCTTCAGTGGCACATATACCAGTCCCTTCCCGCTCAGATCTACTTCAGCATATCCAGGTCCAACATATGGTCAATGCAGTTACAAACACAGAGGTGGGAACAGTGCATCATGGTATTACCTAATGCTCAGTAAACTCATGAGAAATGGTTATCTGATCCAGGGATGACACTTCAGTGCCCAGGGTGCGAGGAGACTGTCTGTAATCAAGGTCATTGAGGTCAACGCTGGTCTCCTCATCATTCTTGTCAAAAAACATCGAGCTCAGCACAAACAACAAACTGAAGTAAAAGCCTTGTGACCTGTACAACTCAGCAGTGAGCTCTGCACTGATGAGTCATTGAAGTATTTTGTCTGTGGGGCGGTTGGTCTGAAACACTTAAAGCCAAAACATCAACATTTTCTTCCACATTGACACAGTCTGCATTAGACTTACCAGGCATCTGAGAATCCACTGAACTAGAGCAGCAGTACAGCCCAAGTAAGAAGATTGTCATTGTCTGATGAGTCTAACATATTGTTTAAGATGTGTTTCGAGGGAATTCATTCCCTTTTCGAGTGGTCGGTTAGCTGAATTGGCTGGAGAGCTGGCTTGCAGTGCAGAGTGAAACCAACAGCATGGGTTTAATTCCAGCACCAGCTGAGGTTACCATGAAGGGCTCACTTTCTCAAACTCTCCTCTCGCCTGAGCTGTGGTAACCCACCAGCAGACCCTTCCTGACTTCCTCAGCGATCTCACCCAAAGCTCTTATTCAATTAGAAGATATTTAATTGTAAGAGGCATCACAGTCATCTTGCCCTCACCAAAAGGATATATTTCACTGTACCATACAAACAGGAGCTGAATGCCCCCTTCCATAACTGCACATGACAGTCTATTGAGGTCAACTTTGGGGCTTCTTTGAAAGTTCAAGTCAAAAAGGGATAAGACAATTCTTCGAGGCCACAACTCGTGTTGCACCAATATAACTCTCGGCTGTGGAGGAAAAAGGTGGAGGCTCTGATACGGCAGATAGTGTTGGGGTTTGTTGGAGGCCGTCCACTCCAGGCTGACAGCATCCTTTCATCTATGCACTTTTCTTCATCTTCTTTCTCCTTTCATACTTTCTTCATCTTCGAGGCTGGAGCAAGGTCAGCAGTACAGTGGTTGTAGCGTCGGCGTTGTAAAATGGGACTCCTAGCGAGGCCCAGGGCCTGGGCTCTCGGCGGCATCAGGCCCGGGGCCTGGGCTCTCGGCGGCATCAGGCCCGGGGCCTGGGCTCTCGGCGGCATCAGGCCCGGGGCCTGGGCTCTCGGCGGCATCAGGCCCGGGGCCTGGGCTCTCGGCGGCATCAGGCCCGGGGCCTGGGCTCTCGGCGGCATCAGGCCCGGGGCCTGGGCTCTCGGCGGCATCAGGCCCGGGGCCTGGGCTCTCGGCGGCATCAGGCCCGGGGCCTGGGCTCTCGGCGGCATCAGGCCCGGGGCCTGGGCTCTCGGCGGCATAAGGCCTGGGGCCTGGGTTCTCAATGGCATTTGGCCCAGGCCCTGGGCTCTCAGCAGCATTTGGTCCGGACCCTGGACTCTCAGCGGCATTTGGCTCAGGGCCTGGGTTCTTGGCTGCATTAGGTCCAGGCCCTTGACTCTCGGTGGGATTAGGTCCAGGTCGTTGACTCTCGGCAGCACTTGGCCCAGGCCCTGGACTCTCGGCGGCACTTGGCCCGGGCCCTGGACTCTTGGCGGCATTTGGCCCGGACCCTGGGCTCTCGGCGGCACTTGGCCTAGGCCCTGGACTCTCGGTGGCATTTGGCCCAGGCCCTGGTCTCTCAGCGGCATTTGGCCCGGGCCCTGGGCTCTCAACGGTACTTGACCTGGGCCCTGGACTCTCGGCGGCACTTGGCCCAGGCCCTGGTCTCTCAGCGGCATTTGGCCCGGACCCTGGGCTCTTGGCGGCACTTGGCCAAGGCCCTGGACTCTCGGCGGTATTTGGCCCAGGCCCTGGTCTCTCAACGGCATTTGGCCCGGGCCCTGGGCTCTTAAAGGTACTTGACCTGGGCCCTGGACTCTCAGCGGCATTTGGCCCGGGCCCTGGACTCTCGGTGAAGTGTGGCCCGGGCCCTGGACTCTCTGCGGCATTTGGCCCGGGCCCTGGTTTCTCAGCGGCATTTGGCCCGGGCCCTGGGCTCTCAACGGTACTTGACCTGGGCCCTGGACTCTCGGCGGCATTTGGCCCGGGCCCTGGGCTTTCGGCGGCACTTGGCCCCGGCCCTGGGCTCTTGGCGGCACTTGGCCCGGGCCCTGGGCTCTCGGCGGCACTTGGCCCGGGCCCTGGGCTCTCGGCGGCACTTGGCCCGGGCCCTGGGCTCTCGGCGGCATTTGGCCTGGGCCCTGGACTCTCAGTGAAGTTTGGCCCAGGCCCTGGACTCTCGGCGGCACTTGGCCCAGGTCCTGGACTCTTGGCAGTGTTTGGCTCAGGCCCTGAATACTCGGCAGTATTTGGCCTGGGCCCTGGATTCTCGGCCGCATTTGACCCTGGCTCTGGACTCTCAAGGGTATTGGGCCTGGGGTCCGGACTCTCAGCGGTGTTTGACCCGGGCCCTGGGCTTTCAGCAGCATTGGGCCTGGGCTCTGGGCTCTAGGCAGCATTAGGCCCGGGGCCTGGGCTCTTGGTGACATTGGGCCTGGGGTATGGACTCTCAGTGGTGTTTGGCCCAGGGCCTGAGCTCTAGGCGGCACTGGGCCTGGGTTCTGGGCTCTGGACAGCATTAGGCCCAGGGCCTGGGCTCTCGGTGGCAGTGGGCCTGGGGCCTGGACTCTCGGCGGCATTAGGACTGGGGCCTGGACTCTCGGCGGTTTTGGGCCCGGGGCCCGGACTCTCGGCTGCATTGGGCCCGGAACCAGGTCATTCGGCGACATTAAGCCCGGGGCCTGGACTCTCGGCGGCGGCAGTGCCCAGACTAGAGACATGTGGACAGAGCGTGGGGTTTACTGAAGCATCGGCATCATTGTTGCTGTTCCAGGAGTGAGAACACCTCCCAGAGACCTTGCAGAAGCCCTGGAGCTGCGCTTGAGACCCCAACTTGAACAGTAGATGACGTCCTATTTCGGTAATTTCTCCTTTTTCTTTTTGCAGCTCAAAATGGCGCTGGACTGTGGCGACAAAACATTTCTCACTGTATCTTCAAGATATATGTGGCATTAAATAAATCATTCATTCATTCAAAAAAATACTAGCCAATGACAAGATACAAGCAGTTTAGCACAGAAAGATCGACAAGAAGCAGCAAACCTGGGGAAATATTAAAGCAGAGGAAATAATAAACTTGGCAGTCTCTGAAATCCATTTATACATCACAACTTCCTCATCCCCCAAATGTGCCAATCAAATCAATCACCATATGTGAACAGAAGATAGAGTCAAATCTGCAATAGCCATGTTTGTAAATTTAAGTTTGTATGAGCAATTGCATAAACAGGAACACAAAGTATGAAAATGATCTGTAGGTAACTTGCAACCTTTCTTCAGTGAACCTTGCAAGAAGCTTCTCAGAGTCTGAACAGTTGTGAAATAATGAGGTGATCACAGGCACAATTGAAGAGATGTGCTTCAAGGAGGCTCTTAAAAATAGGAAAGGTTTAGACTATAAGAACTAGGAACAGGACTGGACTGTTGAGCCAGCTCAGCCATTCAAAAGGATTCTGGCTGATGCAATATTCCTCATATTCACTTTCCTGCGATTTCCCCATCTGATCTAGCATCTATGTCAGCCTTAAATACATCGATAGCTCTCTGTGGCAAGGAATTCCAAAGACTCACAATACTCTGAGAAAAAATTCCTCCTTATTTCAGTCTTAAATTTGCACCTGTTTATTGTGAGAATTAGCCCATTAATCCTGGACTCTCCATGAGGGGAAATATCCTCGTGGCATTTCCCCAGTTAAACCCCTTAAGAACCTGATGTATTTCAATGAGATCAACTCTCATTCCTCTGAACTCCAGAGAGTAGAATCCTAATCTGTTTAGCCTTTGCTTATAAGACAACCATTCCATGAGTGCGATCATCTGAGTGAACCCTTTCTGAACTGCCTCCAATCATAGGACATCTTTCCTCAAAGAAGGGGACCAAACTACACACAGTATTCCAGATGTGGTCTCACCAGCACCTTGTACATTTGCAGTAGGACTTCCCTACTCTTATACTCTAAGCCCTTTGAGATAAGGGCCAACATCCCATTAACCTTTCTGATTAGCTGCTGCACCTGTGTGCTAGCTTTCTGTGTTTTGTGTACAAGTACCCCTCCCAAGTCACTTTGTACTGCAGCTTTCTGCAGCTTTTCTCCAGTTAATTAATATTCTGCTTTTTGTCCTTCTTTCCAAAATGAACAACTTCACTTTTTCCCACATTATAGTCAATTTGCCAACTTTTTGCTCACTTATTAATCAGTGTTTCTTTGTAAACTGCTTGTACCTCATTCACGATTTGTCTTTTCACCTATTTAGGTGTTGTCTGTAAATTTAGCTATAGTACATTTGCCTCCTCCCTCCAAATCATTGGTCGCATGACCAATGATTAATATATATATTAATAATTAATATATATATATATATTAATATATATTGTCATTAGTTGCAGTCCCAGCACTAATCCCTGTGAAATGGCACTGGTTACTGGTTGCCAACCCGAAATTTTCCAAATGTTCTGCTATTATTCCCTCAATAATTGACTCCAACATTTTTTCCAGCAATAGATGTTAGATGAACTGGCCTCCGTCCCTTTTTGAATAAGGTGTCACATTGGCAGTTTTTCAACCCTCTGCCAATTGCCTAGAATCCAAGAACCTTTTGGTAAATTACAGCCAATTCATCCACTACCATTGCAGCCACATCTTTTAGGACCCTCAGACATAAGCCATCAGGACCACGGGACTTACCTACCTTCAACCCCATGAGTTTTCTAATGCTATTTCTCTAGTGATGGCCATGGTAATAATTCCTCCCCTGCATCCTTTAGTATTAATGGGATGTTCTAAGTATCTTCCAGCACACTGATGCAAAATATCCATTTCCCATAACAGGAGTGGCACAGTGGTCAGCACTGCTGCCTCCCAGCACCAGGGACCTGGGTTTGATTCCAGCCTTGGGCAACTGTCTGTGTGGAGTTTGCACATTCTCCCTGCACCTGCGTGGGTTTCCTCCGGGTACTTCTGTTTCTTCCTACAGTCCAAAGATGTGCAGGTTAGGTGAATTGGCTATGCTAAACTACCCAGGGATGTGTAGGTCAGGTGCATTAGTCAGGGCTAAATATAGGCTAGGGGAGTGGGTCTTGGTGGGTTACCCTTCGGAGGGTTGGTGTGGGCTTGTTGGTCCCAAAGGGCCTGTTTCCACTCTGTAGGGATTCTATGATTAAAAATTGCTTATAATGAAGTTAGAGGGAGATGGGAGCACCAAGGATTTTGGTGCAGGTACAGGTCTGATATTTACCACCTTCACCTCATGCCCGGGTCCTCATTGTTGGTCTAGGTGTGAGTGGAGCAACCAGGAGAGAGTTGGTAAGTGACAATGACACAGATAATAAGTTCAGTAAGGCTGACATGGGTTTAGTGAGTCAGGGATAGGCTAGTATAGGAAATTTTGTGCTGCAGTCGGTAATATCCCTGCCTCTGAGCCAGAAGCTCTGTGTTCACCGTCACATGGCCAACTTCCTGATCCAGCTATGGCAGGAGGTAAGAATGGGAGAATTCCTGTGGTGACCACATTGCAATATGCTGAAATTTATAAGATTGAACACTGGTTTTCAGCAGGAGCTGCACTCGGTGTGTGGTAAGGGGTGCCTCTCACTTTGAGTAGTGACCAAGGAGATTGGTAGGATCCTGGGATTAGTAACTCTGATAGCTAATAAAGCTTTTCTCTACAAACAGGGACACCACAGGAGCTCACTCTTTGAAACTGCATCAGGAAAAGCTCGTCAATTTCAACCCTGGCCACGTGTTTAAACCAGACTCATGGAGCCGCGGTTGCACCCCGTGCTGCATTCTCTTTGTGAAAAAAAAAGGTGAATCTGAAACTGAAACAGGCAATGCTGGAAGCTTGCGCAGTGTCCACAGGGAGAAAAGACACGTTGAACATGTCAGATATATCCTGTTCTGTTAACAGGGTCACACCTACAAGGTAAACATCTCTCCTGTCTGCGACCTGTCCTTGGAGACAGGTTCTATTGTAAGGGAGGGGGTGGGGAGTCACACATGTGCACCATGGATCTGAATCTCATCCCTATCCTTAAAACAAAACTACAATAGACTAGAATGTAGCCACAATCACAGGGTGACGAGCACGGCATTTACAGATTTAAGCCGAGGCAGCAAATCGCTACAGTGTCTCAATTGTTCACAATTTGTATCCAAACTCCTATTGGTTTCCATCAGCAAGAACTCGAAACGTTTTCTCATCTGACGCCGGGACCTCACTGCAATCTCTGAACATGTAACATGTAAACCTGAGCTTCCCGATCCCACAGAACCGACATCGCAAAACACAAAGGGAGGACTGGAATAAAAATTAAAATGTTGCACTAACCTGCTAAGTCCCGCACTTCCTTATTCTCGCCACAGAGCCAGGGATTGGTGCAACCACTAAACATCATCTGACAACTGCTTCCGGCCAGCAAGAGGAAATAGTTTCTCTCTGCCTTTGAGAAATTGTTCCATGGGTCGGAAGTTTCCTTTCATTATCCCACATGCTGAGTAGTGCAGCCTTTACACCATAGCTTCTGTGTTATGTAGCTTGGACAATTGCATTATCTAGTTGAAACAGAAAATACTGCAGATACTGATTAGATTAGATTCCCTACAGTGTGGAAACAGGCCCTTCGGCCCAACAAGTGCATACCAACCCTCCGAAGAGTAACCCACTCAGACTCATTCCTCTTACTCTATATTTACCCCTGACTAACGCACCTAACACTATGGGCAATTTGGCGTGACCAGTTTACCTGGCCTGCACAACTTTGGGCCTTCTGGAGCTCTGAAATGCAAATAGAAACTGCTGAAGAATTTCAGCGGGTCTGGGCAGCTTTTGTGGAACTGAAAGAAGAATACAATATGATCTCGGAACAATATTATTAAGCTGGAGAGGGGTTCAGAGATTTCCCAGGATGTTGCAGGGAAGAAAGGTTTGAATTATAAAGAAAGGCTGGATAGATTAGATTCCCTACAGTATGGAAACAGGCCATTTGGTCCAACAGGTCTGCACTGACTCTTCAAAAGAGTAATCCACCCAGACCCATTCCCCTACATGTACCCCTGACTAATGCACCAAACACTACGGGCAATTTATCATGGCCAATTCACCTGACCTGCACATCTTTGGATTGTGGGAGGAAATTAAAGCACCTGGAGGAAACCCACACAGACACGGGGAGAATGTGCAAACTCCACACAGACAGTCACCCAAGGCTGGAATCAAACCCAGATCCCTGGTGCTGTGAGGCAGCAGTGCTAACCACTGAGCCACCATGCCGCCCCTAAGGGACGGTTAGATGCTTCTAATGCACCTAACTCCCCCACCCCAAGGAAAATACCTTATCTATTTATCCTGTCCATTCCCCTCTTGATTTTATAAATCTCTATAAGGTCACCCTCAGCCTCCTCCAGGGAAAACAGCGCCAGCCTGTTCAGCATCTCCCTTTAGCTCAAATCCTCCAACCCTGGCAACATCCTTGTAAATCTTTCTGAACCCTTTCAAGTTTCACAACATACTTCCAATAGATAAGGAGACCAGAACTGCATGCAACATTCCAAAAGTGACCTAACCAATGTCGTGTACAGCCGCAACATGACCTCCCAATTCCTGTACTCAGTGCTCTGACCAATAGGCTGGTCTTTTTATTTGGAGCACAGGAGGTTGCAGGTTACCCTTATACAGAGGTTTATAAAATAATGAGGGGTATAGGTAGAATTAATGGCAGGTATATTTTCCCTAGGATGGGCGATTTCAAAACTAGGGGGACACATTTTTAAGATGAGAGGAGAGAGATTTAAAAAAGACATTAGGCAAATGTGTGTGGAATGGACATCCAGAGGAAGTGGTGGATGTGGGTACAATTACAACATTTAAAAGACATTTGGATAAGTACATGAATAGGAACAGTTTGGAGGGATATGGGCCAGGAGCAGGCAGGTGGGACTAGTTCAGTTTGGGATTATGGTTGGCATAGACTGGTTGGACAGAAAGTGCTGTACGACTCTCTTCTTCAGATTTAGAGCTCTCTTCTTGTGTTCTGTTTCCTTTATTCCAGCCGAGTAGATCCTCAGCATTCCTCTGTCTGTCCTCCCAAGATGAGAAATAACTGGAACCATGTACAGTTTAAGAACCATGCAGACTTGAAATGAAATCCATTTGGTTGATTCACAGAGGAGTAGGCCATTTGTCCCCTAGAACCCAAAATGCCATTTATCAAGATCCTCTGTCTGACAGTTTCTCAAACTTTCTTCCCTGTGACTCATTTTGAGACTTCAAAATTGTCAAAGTTTCTCAGTGGGAGGCTGGAGAGACCGCAGGGAATTGGTTACTGAGTGCAGGGCCTGTTAAAGGGGGTGTACAGCTGTTACAGATCAGTCAGAGCTTCACAGGAGCTCTCAAGGTCTCAGGCCCTGCAAATCCATTCGACCAGATGATAGAGGAGTCGAGTTAGGCCATTTGGCCCATTGAGTCTGCTCCACCATTCAATTATGGTTGATACGTTTCTCAAGCAATTCTCCTGCCTTTCCCCTTTATCCATTGATACCCTTACGAATCAAGAACCTATCCATCTCTTAAGTGCAGTCAATGGCTTGGGGTCTCCAGTATTGCAGTTCTTTCAGTTCCCACTTTGGGAAACCCTGCTGTGCCTGAACACCTTTTGCTAGCATTGTCCTGATTTGCCTGGATGCTGTTACTAAACACAAAGGTATTGATTCATAGAGACATAGAGATGTACAGCATGGAAACAGACCCTTCAGGCCAACTCGTCCATGCCGACCAGGTATCCCAACCCAATCTAGTCCTATTTGACAGCATTTGGCCCATATCCCTCTAAACCCTTCCTATTCATATCCCCATCCAGATGCCTTTTAAATGTTGTAATTGTACCAACCTCCACCACTTCCTCTGGCAGTTCATTCTGTACACACACCACCCTCTGAGTGAAAATGTCGTCCCTTAGGTCTCTTTCCCTCTCACCATAAACCTATGTCCTCTAGTTTTGGACTCCCCCACCCCAGGGAAAATACCTCATCCTGTCCATGCCCCTCATGATTTTATAAACCTCTATAAGGTCATCCCTCAGTCTCCGACGCTCCAGGGAAAGACAGCCCCAGCCTATTCAACCTCTCCCTATAGCTCAAATCCTCCAACCCTGGCAACATCCTTGTAAATCTTTTCTGAACCCTTTCAAGTTTCACAACATCCTTCCAATAGGAAGGAGACCAGAATTGCACGCAATATTCCAAAAGTGACCTAACCAATGTCCTGTACAGCTGCAACATGACCTCCCAACTCCTATACTCAATACTCTGACCAATAACAGAAAGCATACCTATGGTTCTTCACTAGATTCATAGAGTCATAGAGACATACAGCACGGAAACAGACCCGTCGGGCCAACTCGTCCATGCTGACCAGGTATCCCAACCTAATCTAGTATTTTCTTCACTATCCTATTTACGTGCAACTCCACTTTCAAGGAGCTATGAACCTGCACTCCAAGGTCTCTATGTTCAGCAATACTCCACAGAACCTTACCATTAAGTGTATAAGTCCTGATCTGATTTGCCTTTCCAAAATGCAGCACCTCGCATTTATCTAAATTAAACTCCATCTGCCACTCCTTAGCCCTTTTCCATGATCAACCCACATTTCAATTTCTTGTTGTTAGAAAGCTCAGAGAAGTTGGAGCATTTTGTCTTGGACAGATTAGGACTGAAATGCAAGCAAAGCAACTTGAGAAAGGGACCAGCAAGTTATATAACACATTTTAATGCTTTCTTTTAAGCCAATTTATAATAAAGGAAAACTTGAATTTTTATAGCACCCCTGACAGCCTTGGGAAGATCTAAAGCACTTCACATCTGATGAAGTATTTATTCGGTGTATTCACTGTTATACAGTACCCTAGGATCCCTACAGCGTGGAAGCAGGATAATTGGCCCATCAATCCAAACCAACTCTCCGAAGGAGATCACACCCTGATTCACTCCCCCCGCCCCCCCCCCCCACCCCCCCACCTCCCCCACCCCATCCCTGTAACTCTGCATTTTCCATGGCTAATCAATCCATCCAGCGCACACATCCCTGGTCACGATGGCCAATCCACCTAACCCACACATGTTTGGACTGTGGGAGGAAACTGGAGCACCTGGAGGAAATCCAGGTAGACACAGGGAGGGCATATAAATAATCACCCAAGGTTGGAATAAAACCCAATTCCCTCACATTGTGAGGTAGCAATGCTAACCACTAAACCACTGTGCCAGAGATACATGTTCCTTGCTGGCTACAGATACAGGTTGTCCTATCATCTCAAACACGTAATTGTATGTAGATGGTGAGTGATGGAGGCTTTATAATCTTTATAGGCTCTATTGGAGAAGAAATTGGATCTTATCCCACCCTTGTTGGTGTTATAACACAGAAACAGACAGCTCAACCAACTTCAGGAAGACTTTTTCACTCAGAGGCTGGTGAGAATCTGGAACTCATTGCCTTAAAGTATGGTACATGCAGGAACAAACACAATATTTGAGAAGTTTTTGAAGCACTTGAAGTGATAAAGGCACAAAGTGTGCAAAAATAATGCCAATAAAACCACAGGAATTAGGTAATTGGGGATTGCATTAAACCATATTGGCATTGTTCTGGAGCAGGGATGAAATATGGCTTGATTTGCTCTTTACTATGTATTCAATATAAGAACCTTCCAAATTCCTGTTAATGTTGTTAACCAATGCTGGTTATTAAGGATGCCAGAGGGAGTAACAAATCAGGTTTCCTGCATTAAATCTTAGAAATCTACATTTTCCTGAGATTTTTGGACAGGTACCACATCGAAAGGAATAGGTCTTTGAATTTTATTTTAAGTTTCTCGTTTATAAAACAGATCACCATCACATAAACTTCCACAAAATATAATTGTTGTGCCACTTGCCTATGATGTCAGTGTACAAAAATAACACAGTGTGAAAAAGAGTTTGCCAAACATTTTTGATAAGGACTGTAACTTATTTAATAAATGGAGGAAATTCATTTTGACAGATATAATCCATAAAAATGGATTATCTAGTCATGATCCCATCGCTGGATGTGTGGAAATAGGCTGCTGTGTTTCCTATGACTGTATCTACACTTTAAAAGATTGGTTGTAACATGATTAGATTAGATTCCCTATACAGTAGTATGGAAACAGGCCCTTCAGCCCAACATATCCACACCGACCCTCCAAACAGCAACCCACTCAGACCCATTCCCCTACATTTATGCTGACTAATGCACCTAACACTACAGGCAATTTAGCATGGCCAATTCACCTGACCTGCACATCTTTGGACTGTGGGAGAAAACTGGAGGACCCAGAAGAAACTCACGCAGATACAGGGAGAATGTGCAAATTCCACATAGACGGTTGCCCAAGACAGGAATTGAACCTAGGGCCCTGGTGCTGTGAGGCAGCAATGCTAACCACTGAGCCACCGTGCCACCCTGATCTGATTTGCTTTTCCAAAATGCAGCACCTCGTATTTATCTAAATTAAAATCCATCTGCCGCTCCTGAGCCCTTCCATGATCAACCCACATTTCGGTTGCTTGTTGTTAGAAAACTCAGAGAAGTTGGAGCATTTTGTCTTGGGACAGGTTAGGACTGAAATGCAAGCGTGCTTGCATGCTTTGAGATATCTGGCAAAAAGTATTAAATAAATCCAAGGCTTTCTTTATATCTCCTTGATTGACCAGGGTAAAGTCAGCCACTATATCTGATGCAGCTAAACATTTCTCTACAATTATTCAATTTGTGAACAATAGTTTTACTTTTATTGCGTCTGGTTAATGATTAAGTTAGTACAGTTGCAAGTGCATTTGATGTGTCAGGTGGAAGTACAATTAGTGAACTTCTTGGTATAGTATTAAACTAAGTATTATGTATTGTCAGGAGGTTGTCATTTGAAATGGTAAATCAAACATGAAGTATGGCATTCTTTGTGAAATGATTTAAATTGCTGCTAGCCTAGATGTACGAACTTTAAATGATTAGATTTTAGGTTATTCATTCTGTACTTGGGGGAATAGAAATTAGGCTGTTTAGTTTCCATGGTAACACCTAGATAAATTATCAAAGCTAATCTCTTCAGAACCTGCCAAATTGAGTTGAGCCACTTCTTTGCAGCTTTACACTCTTAGGTAACAGAAAAGGAGCAATCCGATTAATGTTTGTAGCAGATTTACACATTTACAATTGTCTTGAGTTTGGCAAATTGCTTTAATAATATAAATACCACTGTATTAACTCTTGAGTAGTCAAGGGTGGTTTCAAGATTTGGGTATAAGCTAACATCAATACAGTTAGTTTCAGCCAAAGGAACAGGAAATTATTTTAAATCATTCATTATTGACCTGTAACAAAAACAAAGACAAAAACAAAATGTGTAATGAAGACAAAATGTTTCTCAAAATGGGTTGTTATTTGGACGAAGAGTCAGCATGAAGTATTAGAGAGGGGACTTACTATTAGCTCATAAGTTGGCTGCAGTAGAATAGAATAGAATATCTCTTATTGTCACGTGTACGCTAATACTGGAGTACAGTGAAACAGTTTTACAACGGCTGCCTTTAATGACGCATCTTTAGGTACAAGTACACATCTTTGATTCAAAAGAGGAACAAAAGGAAAAGTAATAGCATTACTTACAGTGTCTAATAAAAAGTTAGAAATAAAATGTTTATCACACGGTTGAAGGATTGACTTTGCAGTCAGGTAAAGAATTTCAAATAGCAGTAGCTCAGGAGTCTGACCATCCTCACCAGGCCCCAGTCTATCAACTGTCCCACTCCACTCCAAGCCTCTAGTCCATTCCGCACCAGGACCCCGCTACATTGCACTGCTCTGGGATGTGCTTCCCCATGCACTGCTCTGGGACCCGGGATCCCCTGGCAACAGTTTCCCTGCATGCTGCTCCAGGACTGCTAAAAAGAGAGAAAAAAAACCAGAAGAACAAGTGGAGCAGAGGAGCTCCATGTGGACTGACCCACTCTGCTGCCAACTTGCCGGAAATATTAAGAGATACCTTTCTGATAGATACAGAGTAAGAGCAGCTGTGAAAGGTCCTTTTCATCTGCCCAAACCTTACTGTATAAACATCTGTTCAAGACCAAGTATTGCATGCTGGCAGAAAATAAAGCCTAAGTGTACATTTTAAGGGAGACAGTAAAGCTTGGAACTTTGTAAAACTCCTGAAACATAAAGAGTAAATTTAAATATAAGCTGTAATTGCTAGTGTAGTTAGGCACATTGTGTACCATAATACACTTTATGTCATGTTCAACTTGAACTCTGGGCTTTTAGAAAGCTTTTGATTTTTTTTGAAAAAAAAGCAGCAAGAAACAAAAAGTGGAAACAGAAAATGCTGGGAATTCTCAACAGGTCTGGCCTGCACCTGTTGTGAAAGAGGAACACAGAGTTAATGTTTCAGATCCAGATTATTTTTTCAGAACTGTTTGGAATTTAAGGTACTTTTAAAACGACTAGCTCACACGCATGACATGCAAATTCACGAAGCGTTCCATATGTTTCAGAAAGGATTTACAAGAATGTTGTTAGGGTTGGAGGATCTGAGCAACAGGGAGAGGCTGAACAGGCTGGGGCTGTTTTCCCTGGAGCGTCAGAGGCTGAGAGGTGACCTTATAGAGGTTTATAAAATCGTGAGGGGCATGGATAGGGTACATAGACAAGGTCATTTTCCCAGTCTAGAGAAGTAAAAAAACTAGAGCTTTAAGGTGACAGGGGAAAAATTTAAAAGGGACCTAAGGGGCAACATTTTCATGCAGAGGAAGGTGTGTGCATAGAATGAGCTGCCAGAGGAAGTGCTGGAGGCTGGTACAATTACAGCATCTGGATGGAATCATGAATAGGAAGGGTTTAGAGGGATATGGGCCAAGTGCTGGCAAATGGGGCGAGATTAGGTTGGGATATCTGGTCGGCATGGACAAGTTGGACCGAAGGGTCTGTTTCCATGCTGTACATTTATATGACTCTGCCCCAGCAAAACAACTTATAAATAAAATAAAGGGCTGTAAAAATTGGAAGAAATTTACATAACGAGGAAACAAATTATTCAATATGTATGGAGGCTGGAATGGATGAGAATGGACTGATAAAGTAACAGTACCAGTGGGTGTCTGGAGCTGGGCGGCACAGTTTGTCAGCTCACTGAATTGCCACCTCTCTAAATGTATGATATTAGTAAAATATGAAAAATCAATCAATTTGAGAAAAAATTCTTAAGGTAGAAAGATTATCTCCTTTACTAATTTTGGTGAAAATATAAGAATGGTAATGAACATACCAGGCATCTTCACGGAAAGGTCTGTGAATTTGTATTGCTCGCTTGGCCCTGTGTCAGGTTTTTCAGTGTCCCAGTTTAAAAATAACCTGTGTCGTTTTAAGCTGCTTTAGTTTTAAGCAAAATCAATTGTCAGCTTATCAATAATGACACACAACTATTGCTGCAAGTTACAAAGTAAAGGAGATGTATCTATGAACAAAGGTGCACAGATGTCAAAGGTTAAAGGTGGGTCCTGAAAGAAGCTGGAAGTAAAGGTCACACTACGATTGTTGCAGGCCTGTTATCTGTTTGAATATTCTCTTCTGAAATAAAAGGTTCAAAAATTCCACAGTTGTGATGGATTTGTAGCCAAATCATTGGACGTGGCTTTTACGGGTGGACTCAGTAAGTAGAACAGACTTAGGGAAGAGAGAAGATTTCTTGTTCATCATTAATTCTGCAGCTATTGCATTTGCAGATTGCTTGAACTCTTTTAACAGACTGACAGTTGACTGGTGGAAGTCTGTCTCCTTGTACTGCCTTTGGTGGAGAACTCTCTCTGATGGTGACCCTCAGTGTATAAGTTATAGAGTTGTGGGCGGCACGGTGGCACAGTGGCACAGTGGTTAGCACTACTGCCTCACAGCGCTGGAGACCCGGGTTCAATTCCCGCCTCAGGCGACTGACTGTGTGGAGTTTGCACGTTCTCCCCGTGTCTGCGTGGGTTTCCTCCGGGTGCTCCGGTTTCCTCCCACAGTCCAAAGATGTGCAGGCCAGGTGAATTGGCCATGCTAAATTGCCCGTAGTGTTAGGTTAGATGTAGATGTAGATGTAGGGGTATGGGTGGGTTACGCTTCGGCGGGGCGGTGTGGACTTGTTGGGCCGAAGGGCCTGTTTCCACACTGTAAGTAATCTAATCTAATCTAATCTAATCTAATCTAAAAAAAACAGCATAGAAACAGGCCCTTTGGCCTAAACTGGTCCATGCTGACCATTGATGACTGCATTGGCGCCACCTCGTGCTCCCGCGAGGAGGTTGAGCAATAATCAACTTCACCAACACATTCCACCCAGACCTTAAATTTACCTGGACCATCTCTGACACCTCCCTCCCCTTCCTGGACCTCTCCATCTCCATTAATGACGACCGACTTGACACTGACATTTTTTACAAACCCACTGACTCCCACAGCTACCTGGATTACACCTCTTCCCACCCTACCTCTTGCAAAAATGCCATCCCGTATTCCCAATTCCTCTGCCTCCGCCGGATCTGCTCCCAGGAGGACCAGTTCCACCACAGAACACATCAGATGGCCTCCTTCTTTAGAAACCGCAATTTCCCTTCCCACGTGGTTAAAGATGCCCTCCAACGCATCCCGTCCACATCCCGCACCTCCGCCCTCAGACCCCACCCCTCCAACTGTAACAAGGACAGAACGCCCCTGGTGCTCACCTTCCACCCTACAAACCTTCGTATTAACCAAATCATCCACCGACATTTCCGCCATCTCCAAAAAGACCCCACCACCAGGGATATATTTCCCTCCCCACCCCTTTCCACCTTCCGCAAAGACCGTTCCCTCCGTGACTACCTGGTCAGGTCCACGCACCCCTACAACCCACCCTCCAATCCTGGCACTTTCCCCTGCCAATGCAGGAACTGTAAAACATGTGCCCACACCTCCTCCCTCACCTCTATCCAAGGCCCTAAAGGAACCTTCCACATCCATCAAAGTTTTACTTGCACATCCACTAATATCATTTATTGTATCCGTTGCTCCCGATGCAGTCTCCTCTACAATGGGGAGACTGGGTGCCTCCTAGCAGAGTGCTTTAGGGAACATCTCCGGGACACCCGCACCAATCAACCACACCGCCCCGTGGCCCAACATTTCAACTCCCCCTCCCACTCTGCCGAGGACATGGAGGTCCTGGGCCTCCTTCACCACCGCTCCCTCACCACCAGACGCCTGGAGGAAGAACGCCTCATCTTCCACCTCGGAACACTTCGACCCCAGGGCATCAATGTGGACTTCAACAGTTTCCTCATTTCCCCTTCCCCCACCTCACCCTAGTTCTAAACTTCCAGCTCAGTAACTGTCCCCATGACTTGTCCGGACTTGTCCTACTTGCCTATCTCCTTTTCCACCTATCCACTCCACCCTCTCCTCCCTGACCTATCACCTTCATCCCCTCCCCCACTCACCCATTGTACTCTATGCTACTTTCTCCCCACCCCACCCTCCTCTAGCTTAGCTCTCCACACTTCAGGCTCTCTGCTTTTATTCTGATGAAGGGCTTTTGCCCGAAACGGCGATTTCACTGCTGCTTGGATGCTGCCTGACCTGCTGTGCTCTTCCAGCAACACTAATCCAGAAAATGGTGCCCACTCAGCTCATTCGAATTGCCCGCATTTGATCTATATCCATCTAAACCCTTCCCAAATGTTTTTTAAAATGTACTTCTTGGGAAGTTCTGAAAATAGGGGGTCACATAGTCTCTCTTACAGAGATCAAAACCTCAAATTGGTGCTATCCTAACACTGCTGAAAATATGTTGCTGGAAAAGCTCAGCAGTTCAGGCAGCATCCAAGGAGCAGGAGAATCAACGTTTCGGACATGAGCCCTTCTTCAGGAATGAGGAAAGTATGTCCAGCAGGTTAAGATAAAAGGTAGGGAGGAGGGACTTGGGGGAGGGGCGTTGGAAATGCAATAGGTGGAAGGAGGTTAAGGTGAGGGTGATAGGCCGGAGTGGGGGTAGGGGCGGAGAGGTCAGGAAGAAGATTGCAGGTTAGGAAGGTGGTGCTGAGTTCGAGGGTTGGGACTGAGACAAGGTGGGGGGAGGGGAAATGAGGAAACTGGAGAAATCTGAGTTCATCCCTTGTGGTTGGAGGGTTCCTAGGCGGAAGATGAGGCGCTCTTCCTCCAACCGTCGTGTTGCTATGGTCTGGCGATGGAGGAGTCCAAGGACCTGCATGTCCTTGGTGGAGTGGGAGGGGGAGTTGAAGTGTTGAGCCACGGGGTGGTTGGGTTGGTTGGTCCGGACTGCATCCGCTGCACCCGATGTGGCTTCCTCTATATTGGGGAGACAGGCCGCCTACTTGCGGAGCGTTTCAGAGACACCTCTGGGACACCCGCACCAACCAACTTAGCCTCCTGGACACACTTTCCTCATTCCTGAAGAAGGGCTAATGCCCGAAACGTTGATTCTCCTGCTCCTTGGATGCTGCCTGACCTGCTGCGCTTTTCCAGCAACACATTTTCAGCTCTGATCTCCAGCATCTGCAGTCCTCACTTTCTCCTCGCTATCCTAACACTGTCATGTCATGATTTTATTCTAGGTTACAGGGTCATTCATTGTCTCTTCATCGAGGTGATCAATTTTTAACTGTTTCTGTCATAAGTTTGGATGGTTCTTGTTGTTCCAGTTTGGATGAAGCAGAAGTCAGCTATTTGCAACCCCGGGGAAGCATTCCCTGTCTATTTCTGTTCACCCATGTGGAAACGCACATGGAATTTCATAAAGGTCCATACAATATCTGGGTTTGTCTGTTTGTAATCCACTTGGACCCTTCTAGGAGCTTAACATGTCAGGTGACTTCAGGCAGCCATTTTGTTTTGAAGGCTCCTTATGTCCATTTAATGAGAAATACCACTGATAAAAATCTCATAACTGTACCATTCACAACTGTACTTTATACAATATTGAAATGGAAACAAACTACCACAGATTAGAGTCATAGAATCATAGGGATGTACAGCACCAAAACAGACCCTTCAGTCCAACTCATCCATGCCAACCAGATATCCCAAACTAATCTAGTCCCATTTGCCAGCATTTGGCCAATATCCCATTAAATCTCCTATTCGTATAACCATCCAGATGCCTTTTAAATGTTGGAAAATTGTATCAGCCTCCACCTGGAAATCTGAAACCAAACCAGAAGTTGCTGGAAAAACTCAATAGGTCTGACGTTATCTGTGGAGGTAGAAACAGAGTTAAAATTTCAAGTCTGTTATGACTCAGTGTGAGTTCTGATGAACCATACCAGATTCAAAATATTAACTCTGTTTCTCTCTCTGCTGCTGGGTCTCTCCAGCATTCTCTGGGTGGGTTTCTCGAAATAATATTTCCTCACTAAAACTGATCAAAGGAATATGCTGCCCAGTTTTCCTCTCTCAAATGGAGAACTATTTTAGTCTGAACTGACATTAGTAACTTTATTAAATTGGAACAAGTGTCACCACAGCAGGTATATCAGGAAACAAAGCTCACAGGGTTATATTCCAGAGGGATATCTATCTATTGGTACACTCACTGCATCCCACTGAGTGTGCGAGTCAGTGATAGCAATCGATTGCTAGGGTTCACTGGGGGATCGCGTGCCTCTGAGTAACAAGGTTGTGGTTTCAAGTTCAGCTTCCGGTTTTGAGAAGACAGTACAGCACTGTTCTGCACAGAAAACCATCTTTAAAGACATTCTTCATGTTAAAATTAGTGCTTTTACATTGCATCAGCAACATCTCCAGGCTAACCTCAAGCTGCAGTTATAATCATGAATCTAACCTTTGGCCAATGCTCTCTGGCTGTTCGGCTGAATTCCCTTATCTGTACAATGATTCTGCAATGGGAGGATTTGCTGTGAATATTGTCAGCTCATCATTGTTCCAGTAGCATTACTTAAAGCGTAAGTTCAAACTGGATTCCTCGTTCGGAATGGATTCTTTCCAGTCTCTAGTCCAGCTCAGTCTGTCTGTTAACACTGGTGCTGCTGATATTGCCTCGAGATGGTGTGCTTTCACTGCCACTTTCTGCACTGCCCATATCAGTATGTGCATTCATACAGTACCTACTGCATTTATATAGCCTCACCCTGCAATTATTGGAGCAAGGCTGTACAGGCCTCACCAGCTCGCAAGCCACAATTTGCTGGAGAAACTCAGCTGGTCTGGCAGCATCTGTGGAGAGAGGAAAAGAGTTAACATTTCAAGAATGCTTCAGTCATAGAGTCATGCAGGACTGAAGACATCCTTCAGCCCATCGGGGTTGTTCCAAACTATCGACACCAATCCCAATTTCCAGCAGTTGGCCCACAGCCTCGAATGTTATGACATTTCAAGTACTCATACAATCACAGAGTCATCAAGGTGTACAGCACAGAAATAGACCCTTCAGTTCAACTTGTCCAGCTATCCTAAATTAATCTAGTCCCATTTGCCAGCACTTGGCCCATACCCTGCTAACCCCTACCTATTCATCTCCCCATCCAGATGTTTTTTAAATGTTCTAATTGTATGAGCCTCCACCATTTCCTCTGGCACCACCCTCTGCATGTAAAGCTAGCCTCTTAGGTCCCTTTTAAATCTTTCCCCTCTCATCTTAAACTTATGCCCTCAAGGTTTCGACTCCCCTACTCTGGGAATAAGACCTTGATTATTCACCCTATCCATGTCCGTCATGATTTTGTAGACTTCTATACAGTCACCTCTCAGTCTCTGATGTTCCAGGGTAAATAGCCCCAGCCTATTAGCTTAAACCCTCCAACGTTTTAAAAATTATGAGGTTTCCTGTCTGAATTACCCTCCCAGACAGTGTATTCCAGATTCCCACTGCCCTCCGGGTGAAAACAACTTCCCTCAAATCCACTGTAAACTTCCTTCCTTTCACCTGAAAATTATGCCCCTTGTGATTGACCCTTCGACTAAGGAGAATGGTCCCTATCGCCCCTGTCCATGCCCCTTATACATCTCTCAGGTCTCCGCCTCAACCTTCTCGGCTTCAAGGTAAACCAACCAAGCTCGTCCAGTCTCTTTACAGCCTCTAAATTGTTCCATCCAGGTACATCCTGCTGAATTTCCTCTGTGTTATTCTGAGGAAGAGTGATAGAGTCGTACAGCACAGAAATAGACCCTTCGGTCCAACCAGTCCGTGCCAACCATGTTCCCAAACTAAACTAGTCCCACCTGCCTGCTCCTGGCCCATATTCCCCAAACCTTTCCTATTCATGAATTTATCCAAATGTCTTTTAAATGTTGTAATTGTACCCATATTCACCACTTCCTCAGGAGGTTCATTCCAAATGCAAACCACCCTCTGTGGAAAAAATTTGCCCCTCATGTCTTTTTAAAATCTTTCTCCTCTCACCTTAAAAGACTCACCTCCGAGTCTTGAAATCCCCTTCCTTGGGAAAAGACAACTACCATGAACCCTACCTATAGCCCTCATTGTTTGATAAACTTCTATCAGGTCACCTCTCAACCTCCTCTCAAGTTCCACTGAATAAAATTCTAGCATATTCAGCCCTTCTTTGGAACCAAACCTTCTATACCCAGCAACATCCTGTAAAATCTCTTCCAAACCCTCTCCAGCTTAATAGTATCCTTTGTATAATCAGGTGACCAGAACTGGACACAATATTCCAGAAGAAGCCTCACCAATGTCCTGTACAACCTCAACATGACTTCCTAACTTTTATACTCAAAGGACTGAGCAATGAAGGCAAGTGTTCCAAATGTCTTTTTAACCACCCTGTCCACATGTGAAGCATATTTGACTTGAAACATTAACTCTGTTTCTCTCTCCCCCGATGCTGCCAGACCTGCTGAGTTTCACCAGCACTTCGTTTTTATTTCAGTTTTACAGCATCTGCAGTATTTTGCTTTGAGTACAAACTACATGCTCTCACAGCTAGCATCTGGCACTTACCTCTAAACTCTCCATGGGCACAGTGACAGAATGCAGACCGTAGGATTATCAGTGGACTGTTAATCCAGAGACCCAGATAATGTTCTGAGGACCAGGGCTCAAATCCACCATGACAGATGGTGGAATTTCAATTCAATAAAAAAAAATCTGGAATTAAGAGTCTAATGGTGACCATGAGTTGATTGTTGTAAAAACCCATCTGGTTCAAATGCCTTTGAAGGAAACAGCCATCTTTACCTGGTCTGGCCTACGTGTGACTCCAGACCCACAGCAACGTGGTTGACTCTCAACTGCCCCTGGATAATTAGGGATGAGTTATAAATGCTGGCCTAGATAGTGACACCCTCATCCTATGAACGAATTTTAAAAAGTCTAGGAACTGAGCTAAATTCCAGTCCCTTGGCAACCAGAATTTGGGATGGAACCTGAGGTTTAAGCATCTCTTACCAAACTGACATTTTCTGGTAATAGAGAGAAGGCTGTCCCATTGCCTATTCTCTTCATAAGAACCAGGAGCAGGAGGAGGCCATCCGGCCCCTCGAGCCTGCTCCCCCATTCAATAAGATCATGGCTGATCTTTTCATGGGCACAGCTCCACTTACCCTTCCTCTCACCTTATCCTTTAATTCCTTTATTTTTCCAAAAATAAAGCAATCTACCTTAGCTTTAAAAGCGTTTACTGAAGTAGTCTCAACTACTTCACTAGGCAAAGAATTCCATAGATTAACAACCCTCTGGGTGAAGACATTCCTTTCCAATTCAGTCCTAAATCTGCTTCCTCTAATCTTGAGGCTATGCCCTCTTGTACTAGCTTCACCTGCCAGTGGAAACATCCCCTCTACTTTTATTTCATTGATTCCCTTCATAAATGTATATGTTTCTATAAGATTCCCCCCTCATTCTTCTGAATTCCAATGAATATAATCCCAGTCTACTCAGTTTCTCCTCATAAGGAACACCCTCATCTCCAGAATAAAGCTAGTAACCTCCCCTGCACCCCCTCTAGTGTCAGTACATCCTTTCTCAAGTAAGGAGACCAAAACTGCACTTAGTACTCCAGGAGTGGCCTCACCAGCACCTTGTACAGCTGTAACATTACCTTCCTCCTTTTAAACTCAATCCCTTTAGCAATGAATTTAGCAATGAATTCCATTTGCCTTCCTAATTACGTGTTGTACCTGCAGACCAACCCTCTGTGATTCATGCACAAGGGCACCCAGGTCCCTCCGCATCGCGGCATCCTGCAACTTTTTACCAGTCAAGTAATAATCCTTTTTATGTTGCTCCTACCAAAATGTATGCCTTCACATTTATTAACATCATATTCCATCTGCCAGGCCTTTGCCCACTCACTCAATGTATCTATTTTCCTCTGCAAAGTTTCACAGTCCTCTGCTCACTTTGCTCTGCCATTCATCTTAGTGTCATCTGCAAACTTTGACACACTACACATTATCTCAACTCCAAACCATCTATATAAATTACGAATAATTGTGGTCCCAACATCGATCCCAGAGGCACACCACTAGTCACTGATTGCCAGAATAGCTCTCATTTATTCCAGCTCTTTGCTTCCTGTTAGTCAACCAATCCCCTATCCATGTTAATACTTTCCCCATAATACCATGCATCTTTATCTTATGCAGCAGCCTCTTGTGGGGCACCTTGTCGAAGGCCTTTCGGAAATCTAGGTACGCCACATCCACTGGGTCCCCATTGTCCACCTTGCTTGAAATCTCTTCATAGAATTCCAAAAATTTGTTAAGCATGACCTGCCCTTCATGAACTCATGCTGCGTCTGCGTCTATTAAGATCCCTGCTATTTCTTCCTTGATAACAGATTCAAGCACCTTCCCCACTACTGAAGTTAAGCTCACCGGTCTATAATTCCCCATCTTTTGTTACCTCCCTTTTTAAAAAGTGGTGTCACATTTGCTGTTTTCCAATCTGCTGGGACTGCCCCAGAGGCCAGCAAATTTTGGAAAATTACCACCAGTGCACCTGCTATTTCTCCCGCTACTTCCTTTAGTACCCTGGAATGCATTCCATCAGGGCCAGGAGACTTGTCTAACCTTAACTCCATTAGCTTGCCTAACACTACCTCTTCCCAGCAGCAAGGCAGGAGTGGAGGTGAGGTTCCAGTAGAATTCCCAAGCCCCAATGTGAATTCCATCTGACTGATCTTTACATCGTTGCTTCTGCTAGTCCCAGCTGAAAGTTCTGCTTTGTCCACAGCAAAAAAGTTCTCCTGGTACAGTGGTAGTGGCCCTATCTCAGAGCCAGGCAACCTGAGTTCATGACCCATCTGCTTGAGATGGTGCGTAACAACACATCTGAACAGATTAATTGGAAAATATCTGCTCCCAGTAGTGGTGTCCAGTCTCGCAGACCTTCAGAACTGAAGGATAAAAGATAACATAAAGTATCAATTTTCTTCACTCTACGATTGAAGAATATTTAGACTCAAGCCACATCAGATTTCAGTCAATTATGCCTCACAACAACAATTTGCATTTTATACAGCACCTTTAATTCAGTAAATTGTCTCAGGGGAATTAATAATAAACCATGATATGAGCCACGTAATGAGGTGTTGTGATAGCTGTGCAAAATCTTGATCAATGAGTTAGGTTTTTAAGATTAGATTATCTAAAGTATGGAAACAGGCCCTTCGGCCCAACAATCCACACCAACCCTCTGAAGAGTGACCCACCTAGACCCTGACTAATGCACCTCACACACTGGGCAATTTAGCATGGCCAATTCACCTCACCTGCACATTTTTGGATTGTGGGAGGAAACCGGAGCACACCCACACAGACACAGGGAGAATGTGCAAACTCCACACAGGCAGTTGCCTGAGGCTGGAATTGAATCTGGGTCCCCGGTGATGTGAGGCAGCAGTGCTAACCACTGAGCCACCATTCTTAAAGAGGGAGGGAGAGGTAGAGAACAGCATGCTCCAAGACCTGGGTAACTGAAAGCAGGATCATTAATAGCAGATGGCATAACATTTGGAGTGCACAAATGTCCAGCATTGGTGGAGCACAGACGGTTGCAGTGCTGGGGGATGTTGGAGAGGGAGTCAGCAAGTGTGATCATGGAAGGCTTTGTAAAAGAGTGGTTTAGGGAAACACCATTAAACCCCATCCCCTGACCATGGAAATAATGCAACCCTGCATGACACGGGAGTAAAAACCTCAGACTGATGCTCACGTGAATGAGAATTCTGGTTTATCATTTGGCAACGAAAGAGTTTGGAATTTTAGGCCCAGTGTGTTTAAATTTTCATGATGAAACAGGATTCTTGCAGATCTCAAGTCTAGTGACCAGTCAACAGTGTAATCTTGTTATTGGGATTAATCATAGCTAACAGCGTACAAAATATCTTTAAAAACATTTTGTAAGAAACATATGAGAAAACAGTGAAATTAAGCATTTAGAAGTCAGTTATTGGTTGTGATCATGGGGATAGTTAACAGGGAGAAGAAACACTGACTAATTTTCCTCTTTTTCAACCAAGATTGCTTTGTTCAGCTGAGTACTCTTATCACTGTTCTGGCTCAGGTTAGATCACTACACACTAGAAACTTAAAATGTAAAGAGAAATAAAGAATATCAACCCTATTAGCTTTGGTGACATAGTTTATTTTGCATTTTAAACACATGAATGTCCAGAAGAAAGAATGAGTAAGCAGAAGGAATTGTAACAAAACAGAATTGCTGGAAAAGCTAGCATCTGTGAAGAGAGACACTGAGTTAATGAATCAGCATCCAGCATGTGCTTCCGAACATTTCTAAATATGCTTTGTGCAACTTAAAAAACAACTGACCATTGTGTTGCAATATTGACCAAAAATATTTCATATAAATTTCTTATAAGCACCAACAAATATAATACAACAATAATGACCTCAAAAGTACAGTGAAAGCAGAATAAAGTTGTCTCAAGCCCATAAATATTCACAAAGTGGAAGTTTCACTTTTGTGCACAGAGAATAGCCTAAAATCTGAGCAGCAAATTACTAATGTTTTCTTGTTAAACATTGGGCTTTGGCCCACAGGCTTCACTTGCAAATTAATGTTACATCAAAAGTGGCTGGGTCTCCCCAATGGAACTGACTGGAATTAAATGAGAAAATGCTGGCAATGTTGAGCAGGTCGGGCAGTGTCTGCAGTCAGAGGTAAATTAAGTTTTATGTTTCAAGTCTGGTGGCCCTTTAGATCTGCCATGTGATCTGAAAGTTGAAACAGTGACCTTACCTTCCTCTTCCCAAAGAAGTTGAATGCTTTAACAACAACTTGTACGTTGTAGTGCCTTGAGATGCAGTGTGATGCCAACAGCGTGGGTTCAATTCCCATCACTGGCTGAGGTTACCATGAAGGACTCTCCTTCTCAACCTCTCCCCTTGTCTTGAGGTGTGGTGACCCTCAGGTTAGTCTCACCATCCGTCATCTCTGTCTAATGAGAGAGCAGCCCTCTTATCTGGTAGGATTCTCTATGTTAGGATAGCCATTTAATTAAGATCACAGATCATTGCAGTATCAAAAAGGGAAGGCCTCAACCACATTATTTTTCTGTATTTGAAAATCAAAGAGCACAAAAAAGTTTGAAAATAGAAGATGAGGGAAATTTGAAGAGTGTCAGAGATCACATACAATGATATTTTTTGAGGTAAATTGAATTCTTGTACGTACCACAACTTGCCACTGGCTTCAGTGTGATCTGGAGATTGTTCCTCTGTTAAAATGGCATGCCTCAAATACATGATCAAGGATTTCAAATCAGCAATAGGCAGGAACAAGATATCAGGAGACAGGAAGGAGCTTTTTGAATAAACTCTCTGTTCTTTTCCTCATCAGTCTGGTGCCAACAGGTCACAGAATCCAGGCACCCATCACTTCACAAAAGCACCCATTGTGTCAGCCTTGTCAGTGAGTATGAGCTGGGCATCGCAACCAAGATCAAATCCTCCTGACCCAAGTTTGAGATGTTTCATTATGTTAAAGGCACTATCTCAGCAGGGGCCAGTGGCTAGCCTAGAGTCACTGTGGCTGATTTACAAAATTATGAGGGGCATGGATAGGGTAAATAGGCAAAGTATTTTCTCTGGGGTCGGGGAGTCCAGAACTAGAGGGCATAGTTTTAGGGTGAGAGGGAGAAGATATAAAAGAGACCTAAGGGGCAACTTTTTCACACAGAGAGTGGTATGGGTATGGAATGAGCTGCCAGAGGAAGTGGTGGAGGCTGGTACAATTGCAACATTTACGAGGCATTTGGATGGGATTATGAATAGGAAGGATTTGGAGGGATATGGGCCGGGTGCTGGCAGGTGGGACTAGATTGGGTTGGGATATCTGGTCGGCATGGACAGGTTGGACCGAAGGGTCTGTTTCCATGCTGTACATCTCTTAAAAAAAAAATCAACTCAACTGTTTCCCTCATCTGAACCACTGACTTGGGAATCAAACCACCAACTCATTTTACATACTGAGATTTGTAAACCGAGTTCTGTTCATTAGTTTTTGATTGGTTGGAGGTAGGGGCTACACCAGATAAGACATTGAGAGATTTCTAGAGCTATGCAGGAAAGGTGGCTGAAGTGGACTTAATTGGGCGGCACTTTAAAGAACACTATTTTAAAATTCATTCAGGGGGTGAGGGTGTTGCTGGCTGGGCCGGCATTTAATGCCCATCCCCAATTGCCCAGAGGGCAGTTAAGGGTCAACCACATTGCTGTGGATCTGGAGTTGCATGTAGGTTAGACCAGGTAAGGATGGCAGACTCATTCTCTAAAGGGCATTAGTGAACCAGATGGGCTTTTCCAAAAATTGACAATAGATTTATTGTCATCGTGAGACTCTCAATTCCAGATTTTTTATTGAATTTACATTCCGTTATCTGCGTGGCGGGATTTGAACCCGAATGCCCAGAAAATGAACTGGTCAGAACATTATCCAGAAACTCAACCCTTTATTCCCAATTCCTCCACCTTTGCCTATTCCAAATTCCTCCTCGTCTGCTGCATCTGCTCCCAGGAGGACCAGTTCCACCACAGAACACACCAGATGGCCTCCTTCTTTAAGGATTGCAATTTCCTCTCTCACATGGTTGATGATGCCCTCCAACACATCTCGTCCACATCCCGCACCTCTGTCCTCAAAAGCATCATCCACCGACACCTCCACCACCTCCAAACGGACCCCAACACCAGGGATATATTTCCCTCCCCACCCCTATCCACTTTCCGCAAAGACCGTTCCCTCCATGACTACCTGGTCAGGTCCACTCCCCCCTACAACCCATCCTCCCATCCTGGCACCTTCCCCTGCCACTGGAGGAATTGTAAAACCTGCGCCCACACCTCCGTCCTCACCACCATCCAAGGCCCCAAAGGAGTCTTCCACATCCATCAAAGTTTTACTTGCACATCCACCAATGTCATTTATTGTATCCATTGCTCCCGATGCGGTCTCCTCTACATTGGGGAGACTGGACACCTTCTCGCAGACTGCTTCAGGTATGGGTATGGAATGAGCTGCCAGAGGAAGTGGTGGAGGCTGGTACAATTGCAACATTTAAGAGGCTTTTGGATGGGTATATGAATAGGAAGGGTTTGGAGGGATATGGGCCGGGTGCTGGTAAGTGGGACTAGATTGGGTTGGGTGTCTGGTTGGCATGGACAGGTTGGACCGAAGGGTCTGTTTCCATGCTGTACATTGGTCTGGGACACCCGCACCAATCAACCCCATCGCCTGTGGCCCAACATTTCAACTCCCCCTCCCACTCTGCCGAGGACATGCAGGGCCTGGGTCTCCTCCACCGCCGCTCCCTCACCACCCGACGCCTGGAGGAAGAATGCCTCATCTTCCTCCTCGGGACTCTCCAACCCCACGGGATCAATGTGGACTTCACCATTTTCCTCATTTCCCATCCTCCCCACCTTACCCCAGTTCAAACCTCAGCACCGCCCTCATGACCTGTCCCATCTGTCCATCTTTCTTCCCACCTATCCACTCTACCCTCCCCTTCGACCTATCACCTTTACCCCCACCTCCCTCTACCTATTACACTCTCAGCTACTTTCCCTCCCCCAGCCCCACCCTCTCTCATTTATCTCTCCACCCACCCACCCCCTAAGGCTCCCAGCCTCATTCTTGATGAAGGGATTTTGCCTGAAATGTCGATTCTCCTGCTCCTCGGATGCTGCCTGACCTGCTGTGCTTTTCCAGCACCACTCTCTTGACTCTGATCTCCAGCACCTGCAGTCCTCAGTTTTGCCCAGAGACTCAACCAGCGATCTATGTGTATGGGTCAATGAACAATGGCGTGTTCATAGAGTTGGACAAAAAGTAAACCTGTCCTGTAGGTTTGACTGTAAGTGAGGCAGGTAGGGGGACCCAGAGTTCAGGAGTGGAGGAGCCTCAGCCCTTGACCTTGTCCAACAGGTACGAGATTCTTGCTCCCTGTTCGGATGAGGAAAAGGGCTCTGGACAGGATGAGCCAACTGACCAAGGCACCATGGTGCAGAAGGCCATTCAAGAGGGGGGAGCTAATAGACAGGTAGTGGTTATAGGGGATTCTATAATTAGGGGGACAGATAGTATCCTTTGCAAGCCGGATCGGGAGTCTCGCATGGTGTGTTGCCTGCCCGGTGCCAGGGTGCGAGACATCTCTGACCGGCTTGAAAGGATATTGGAGCGGGAGGGGGAGGATCCAGTTGTTGTGGTCCACGTTGGTACCAACAACATAGGCAAGACTAGGGTGGAGGACCTGTTTGGGCATTACGAAGCACTAGGCAGGAAATTGAAGCACAGGTCCTCAAGGGTCATAATCTCCGGATTACTGCCCGAGCCACGTGCCAATTGGCATAGGGACAAGAAAATTAGGCAAGTAAACACGTGGCTAAGGGATTGGTGTGGGAAAGAGGGATTCCACTTCATGGGGCACTGGCATCAGTTTTGGAACAGGGGGGATCTGTACCGTTGGGACGGTCTCCACCTGAACCGATCAGGTACCAATGTTCTGGCGAAGAGGATAAATAGGGTGGTCAGTAGGACTTTAAACTTCTGAGTTGGGGGGAAGGGAAAGTGAAAGCGACAGGGAGTATGGAGGTAAATGGAAAGATAAGCAGCAGGATAGCATGTTTCCAGGCGGATTTAAAATTGAGGCAGACTGAGAATGCAGAAAAAAGCAAGGATAACTTAGGACATATGACTTACAACATCTCTAATAAGGAAGTTAGCATTAAGGCACTTTACCTGAATGCTCGTAGCATTCATAACAAAGCCGATGAATTAATGGCACAGATAATAGTGAATGATTATGATGTAGTAGGCATCACAGAGACTTGGTTACAGGGGGGTCAGGACTGGCAGTTAAACCTCCATGGTTTTTCGACTTATCGAAAAGACAGAGAGGTGGGCAGAGGGGGTGGGGTTGCCTTGTTAGTTAAGAACAAAATTAAATCTATGGTATTGAATGACATAGCGTCGGATGATGTGGAGTCTGTGTGGGTGGAATTGAGGAACCACAAAGGCAAAAAAACCATAATTGGAGTTGTGTACAGACCTCCTAACAGTGGTCAGGACCAGGGACGCAACATGTACCGGGAAATAGAGAAGGCATGTCAGAAAGGCAAGGTTACATTGATCATGGGTGACTTCAATATGCAGGTGGACTGGGTAAATAATGTTGCTAGTGGATCTAAAGAAAGGGAATTCATGGAATGCTTACAGGATGGCTTTTTGGAACAGCTTGTCATGGAGCCCACAAGAGAGCAGGCTATTCTGGACCTAGTGCTTTGCAATGAACCAGACTCTATAAAAGATCTTAAAGTAAGGGAACCCTTAGGAAGTAGCGACCATAATATGGTAGAGTTCAGTCTGGAGTTTGAAAGGGAGAAGGCGAAATCTGATGTAATGGTGTTACAGTTGAATAAAGGTAATTATGAGGGCATGAGAGAGGAACTGACTAAAATAGACTGGAAGCAGAGGCTAACCGGGAAGACACTAGAGCAAAAATGGCAGGAGTTTGTAGGTATAATTGAGGACACTGTACAGAGGTTCATTCCCAAGAAAAGAAAGATTAACCGGGGAGGGATTAGACAACCTTGGCTGACAAAGGAAGTCAGGAAATGTATTAAAGAAAAAGAGAGATCCTATAAAGTGGCTAAGAACAGTGGGAAATCAGAAGATTGGGAAGGATACAAAAGCAAACAGAGGATAACAAAGAGTGTAATAAGAAATGAGAGGATCAAATATGAAGGTAGGCTAGCCAGTAATATTAGAAATAATAGTAAAAGTTTCTTTCAGTACATAAGAAACAAACGACAGGCAAAAGTAGACATTGGGCCACTTCAAACTGATGCAGGGAGCCTAGTGATGGGAGATAAGGAAATAGCAGGAGAACTTAACAAGTACTTTGCGTCAGTTTTCACAGTGGAAGACAGGAGTAATATCCCAAAAATTAAAGGGTGTCACGGGGCTGAGTTGAGTATGGTTGCCATTACGAAAGAGATAGTGCTAGAAAAGTTAAAAAGTCTTAAAATTGATAAATCTCCTGGCCCCGATGGGATACACCCTAGAGTTCTGAGAGAGGTTGCTGAGGAAATAGCAGAGGCATTGGTTGAGATCTTTCAAGAGTCACTGGAGTCAGGAAAGGTCCCGGATGATTGGAAGATGGCTGTAGTAACCCCCTTGTTCAAGAAAGGATCAAGGCAAAAGATGGAAAATTATAGGCCAATCAGCTTAACCTCGGTTGTTGGTAAAATTCTAGAATCCATCATTAAGGATGAGGTTTCTAAATTCTTGGAAGAGCAGAGTCTGATTAGAACAAGTCAACATGGATTTAGTAAAGGGAGGTCATGCCTGACAAACCAGTTGGAATTTTTTGAAGAGGTAACAAGTAGGTTAGACCAGGGGAACCCAGTGGATGTGGTCTATCTGGACTTTCAAAAGGCCTTTGATAAGGTGCCACACGGGAGACTGCTGAGCAAGGTGAGGGCCCATGGTGTTCGAGGTGAGCTGCTGGGATGGATTGAGGATTGGCTATCTAACAGAAGGCAGAGAGTTGGGATAAAAGGTTCTTTTTCAGAATGGCAGCCGGTGACGAGCGGTGTCCCGCAGGGTTCGGTGCTGGGGCCACAGCTGTTCGCATTATATATTAATGATTTGGATGAGGGAACCGGGGGCATTCTAGCGAAGTTTGCCGATGATACAAAGTTAGGTAGACAGGCAGGTAGTACTGAGGAAGTGGGGAGGCTACAGAAGGATCTAGACAGGTTGGGAGAGTGGTCCAGGAAATGGCTGATGGAATTTAACGTGAGCAAGTGCGAGGTCTTGCACTTTGGCAAAAAGAATATAGGAATGGACTACTTTCTAAATGGTGAGAAACTTAATAAAGCCAAAGCACAAAGGGATCTGGGAGTGCTAGTCGAGGATTCTCTAAAGGTAAACATGCAGGTTGAGTCTGTGATTAAGAAAGCGAATGCAATGTTGTCTCTTATCTCAAGAGGGTTGGAATATAAAAGCAGAGATGTACTACTAAGACTTTATAAAGCTCTGGTTAGGCCCCATTTGGAGTACTGTGTCCAGTTTTGGTCCCCACACCTCAGGAAGGACATACTGGCACTGGAACGTGTCCAGCGGAGATTCACACGGATGATCCCTGGAATGACAGGTCTAGCATATGAGGAACGGCTGAGGATACTGGGATTGTATTCGTTGGAGTTTAGAAGATTAAGGGGAGATCTAATAGAGACGTACAAAATAATACATGGCTTTGAAAAGGTGGATGCTAGAAAATTGTTTCTGTTAGGCGAGGAGACTAGGACCCGTGGACACAGCCTTAGAATTAGAGGGGGTCATTTCAGAACGGAAATGCGGAGACATTTCTTCAGCCAGAGAGTGGTGGGCCTGTGGAATTCATTGCCACGGAGTGCAGTGGAAGCCGGGACGCTAAATGTCTTCAAGGCCGAGATTGATAGGTTCTTGTTGTCTAGAGGAATTAAGGGCTACGGGGAGAACGCTGGCAAGTGGAGCTGAAATGCGCATCAGCCATGATTGAATGGCGGAGTGGACTCGATGGGCCGAATGGCCTTACTTCCACTCCTATGTCTTATGGTCCTCAAAATAAACTCAACAGGTGAACGTGAACGGTGTCCTGTTGAAGCAATTTATTCAAAATGCTACAGATCAGGGCCAACAAAAAGAGGGTCAGGAGGTCATCCTTTGAAAAAAACCTGGATGAGCACTTGGCACATTATCACATGGAAGGCTATGGGCCAAGTGCTGGCAAATGGGATTAAATGAAAGTCAGGAATTTCTCGCGTGTGTATGGGCCTTTTCTGCACCTGATGGATTGAGTTCAAATGAATATTTACAAAACACTTCCCCAGCAACCTGCACCCCTCACCCAACACACTCTTCCCTTAAACACCCTCCCCCTAGTCCAAATGAAACAAGCTTTGACCTGTTACTTTTCAGGAACATTGCTGCTATCTTCCTGAGTGAAATGACATTTTGGGGGAAGTGAGCTGATCAAGGTCTCACTCCGCTCAGTGTCTGTGGGGTTCAAACTAACCCAACCCAGAGATGAAACGAAGTTCCCTCCTCACACCCACAGCTCAAACTTCATGACATGCCCCAACTTGCCCCAGGAGCTTGAAGGAAACAAAAAAAAGGAAGCCTCCGATTGATTCATTCGGGGGTTGGCACTTGCGCCAACAGCGTTGAGAAGAGAGAATGTTTTAACTGAACGGCAGAAATTCACGCTTCATTCAAGCAGTTACTCTCAGCACCAAAACAGGGTGAAAAAAAACTTCGCAGCCAATTATAGGCGTGCAGGAAAATGTGCTTCCTTCTTGCTCATCAAGAGCCAGCTCCACTCTGTGTGATTCTTTACTTTGATATGAAGATATTCCGGATTGTTGCAATGTTCACATAATGTATCAATTCACCAGCAGCAGGAGCTGGGAACACTAAAAGGTAACAGTTCTGGGGAAATGTTGCAGTGAATGCATTCACAATCCACGCAACTCAATATGTTCAAAATTTATAATTATTGGGGGGGGGAAGGTGAGGTTTGCATTGAATTGACAAATATATGAAAAACTGCAGGTTTGATTCAGCAGAAGTTGACAATGTGTTTTTTAAAAAAAAAACTCCAGTTGGAGGATTGTAATGAGAGACCAAGTGTGTGCGCTGTCGATTAGAATGCATTGCACTTTGTGGAATGTTAACTTTGGTTTCCCCCCACCCCAAGTGTGATTGTCTGTGAGAGGGGTCTAACAGAGGAAAGGGTTCTGTCATACTGCGAAATTCTTCTCCTTGACGCGTCCGCACAGCAGCAACTGGAATTTTCGCTGTCTCACCGCCAGCGAACTGCAACAGAGCACACACTACAGTCCGCTTCCTCTTCACTCCATCCCAGTGTAACTTGTGCCTTCACTCCCCACCGCGCGAACTGGCTCTTTCTCTAATATATATCTGCAGCGTAGGCTCTTTATCAGTGAATTTTTACAAAAGGTTGCTGCAAATTTTCTTTTTAAGACTTTTCCGGGTCTCCAGCGACTGCTCAACGTCAGGGTTTTTTTTCTTCCCCCCCCCCCCTTTTACCTGAAGCGACCTTGTTAAAGGTAAAGTTCCCTTTCTCCAATGCCAAACTTAAACGGCTGCTGTTTGGAAATTGAGACAAAATGCTGCAGTCCCGTCCTGTTATGAACCACAAGAGTACAGCATGACTGTCCTTGCAAAGTTCCTTTTTAAATATTACAATTGTACAGGGCACCTCTGCCCTCCAGTGGTGATGCTTGCAGCTAATTTTGTTTTATTTCGGCCAAAACCGAAAATAAAAGTCAGCCTCCAGCTCCCTCTGCTGGCCCTCCCCTTTAAGAGAAGCTGGTTGATATTGTAGAGCTCCAGTCATTGCAGACAGTGGAGCTGCTTCTACTGGTCTGAAGGAGAAAAGTTAGTATAACGTTTGCTGTCTGAGCTGTAGTACCTGTGCAGATTTGCTCACATTCAGTGTAAAAGCCGGGCAAGGTGAAGATGCCTTAAGGGGAATGTGTAAGTATCGTTACTCTGTAGTACATCCTAAAATGTTTTTATTGTAAATGACCTTCAAAGGATCCCACTGCCTTAAAGCCGATTTTCTACTTGTGCAGCATACTGTATGTATGCAGATGTCTGTGGAAGATTGTAAAATAGTTCTTTTCAACAAATCCATTTTAAAAATTGTCAGTCCTCCTTGTAATATTTGGGTTAAATTTGCCCTTGGCAGTGGAATCAGTTCTCTAATATTCAGCTGCTGTTTGTGCAGCATCTGAAAGATCCTCCAGCTTATATTCAATGTACAAGTTTGCAGCATTGCAGCTCTCTTAATTCGTTTATGTTAGAGAAAGTTATTTTTCTTCCCCCACCCCTCTGCCCCTGAAGTTTAGCTTAACCTTAACACAACTCTAGCTTCAGTTGCCATTAGTTGGTGCTAAAAATCAAAGATTGGTACACGCTCTGTTTTTCGGGATGTTTTCAGTAGAACAATTGAGGTTAGGGATTGAAATGAGGACTGGGGTCTCATGCCCTCTTTTTTTTAATCCAGGGTATACAAAGTTTCAGATTTGAGGAAATCTCCAGTAATGATTCTGAGGTGGATCTCCATTATAGAGCTTCCTAATTTTGAGCAAAATATTTTTTAAAATTGCCGTTGATTAATCGATCTCTAATGTCAGTACTTGAACTAAAAAGGATTGTTTTAAATGCTTGACTTTGGTGTAGAGTTGAGTTCTGACTGTCCTGTCTAAACTGTGGGTAGATTGAAGTTATAAAGTTTCCACTCCCTAGGGTGTGTACATGTATATGTATGCACTTGTTTGTGTGTGTGTATGTTTATAGGTACATATTTGTATGTCTGCGTGTATGGTCACCCTGTTCAAAGTCTTTTGAAAAGGCTTGGTTTGGTATTGGGTCACAGCAGACGATGGTCTCCCAAGTTAGAAGTATGTTTGCCTACTTTGGTCTTGGATGCATGTTTGCATAATGCCTGCTCTGCTGAGACCCAGCCCCATAGCTCAGGTCCTGCAGTACTAGCAAGGCTTAGAGGGACATCAATTGGTTAACTCTGCACTACATTCTGGCTTCTCTCAAACGTGAGCACTTACACCGTTTTACACCTTAAAAATATATTTTCAGTGGAGAATATGGGCTGAAAATATTTGCAAATGCATTGCAGACATTGTCTCTCATCAACTTACAGCATAGGTGTGAAAGATATTGCAATATTTTCAAATGATCAATGGGTAGCTGAGCTCTTCAGAGCATGCGTTCCACTGGCTGTGCAGAAAGGGCCCTTGACTTGTCCCAAAATTTCAAATGCCATATTAAAGAAAGGAGGTCTCTTTTCTTTAATACCATCTGGGGTGGAGATTACCTATTTAATATTAAAGTACATTTTTGCTGTCCAACATCTTCATAGGATACTTGAGATGTTCTGGGGGCACTCAAATAAAACAGTCTCTTATTTTAAAAAAATCAGAAAGAACTGCGGATACACTAAATCAGAAACAAAAACAGAAATGGCTGGAAAGGCGCAGCAGGTCTGGCAGCATCTGTGGACAGAAATCACGTTTCGGGATCACTGACCCTTCCTCAGGACTGCTGTGTTAACTCTGCTTTCTGTCCACAAATGCTGCCAGGCCTGCTGAGTTTTTCCAGTCATTTGGTAGCCTGCAGGGTTCTCAGTGCCATCGCCACCTTGGATTGGTGCATCTGAAGGAACACTGTCTAAACACTGGGGTGCTGCAGTAAATGGCACAGTGGCACCTTGCCCCTCCCTGACTCCCACCATAATGAATCATGGAGGCTGACAGACTTCAAAGCGTTTCTGTTGTACTCTGAAAGGGAGTTGCTCAGAAAGTGGGAAACGAGGGTGGGTGACTATTTCAACACTACCTCCCTGACAAAAACTAACCTGGCTGGCAAGGGGCTGTTTAAAATGAGCCTATTGTCTGACAGGAGTGGCCGCAAATGTCATGTGGGGTCCTTTTCTGAAGTTGACCCTGTGGCACCATTCAACATTGAGTGTCAACCCTTAGTTGCCACGGAGACAGAAGGAAAGGCAACAGCTGATTTGGGCCCTCCTCTGTTTGATTGTCAATCTGAACCAGAGCAGACAGCATTTGGTGGGGGAGGGGGGGAACATAACCCATCAGGAAGACAGGTGCACCTTGACCACCCCATTGCCTCTCCTTTACCAGGGCACTACACTGTAGGTCTGTAAGGCCAGGGGAAAGCAAGGCAGAAAGAAAGATTCCTAAAATGACAGGGCATCAAATGTGGAGATGTGATCATAAGTTGCCCACATAAAGTGTTTTCAAGTGTGAGGGAGTACTTGGGATCAATTTGCACCTTTGTTATCTTCAGCCATTTCATTGTAGGTATCTAAAGATGTATCCATTTAAAATAAAATTGGCATTGTTAATGTGAAGAATGGCAAGCAGAGGAATTTTAAACATTTTATGTCCTTTTTTTTCAAAGCTGTGAGATGGGAAATGATACTTGTGTTGAGGGAAGGTCAGTAATGCTGCATGAAGATGATGCCTTTGAGCTTCTGATCTTCCAGCAGCTTTGACCTTGCTGAACACATTTTCACCAATTGATACCTTTTTTTACATTCCAACGAATGGAAATGATTCTGAGATCCTCAATCTTTATTAGGATTGAACTCGTAAGTGTAATCAGGTGGGTACATAAGATTGTGACCTTTTTTTAAAGAAAGAAACTCCCCTGATCTTCAAAGCAAGATAAAAAGGTGAACATTTTAGATTCAGTCTTGGCAAAGTTCCACTTCCTTAATTTTTTTTTCAACGCATTAAAGTTTTGTAAGGGAAAATAAAAGAAAAGGCAAACCTTGTGTCTTGGTTTGAAATTTATTTTAAAATCGATGGAAATGTTCTGCTTTATACAATGAGTTACCTCAGCCTACATGAATGTGCTGGTAAATCATTTAATACAGGTTGAAGAGTGCAGGTGCTCCCTGTAAGTGGCAGTTTTCATCAGCCGAAGTAGGTCACAAACATGTGTTGTGGCCATGTGTTACCTTTTGGCCTACGGTAGGTCAACCTGTACTGTCTGAAACCACCTTTGACCTCCTGTGATGTTCACAGATTGCGGTATACACCTTGTAGAGCAAGTAGCAGACGTAATCTGTAACAGGCTGGAATACCGATGTCTGTGACCCTTTTTTGATTTGATGCTAAAGCAGCCTGCTCCCTCAATGGACTGGCAATGCCTGGTAAAGTTCACTGTGAGGTAAAAGCAATGACTGCAGATGCTGAAAACCAGATTCTGGATTAGTGGTGCTGGAAGAGCACAGCAGTTCAGGCAGCATCCAAGGAGCAGCGAAATCGACGTTTCGGGCAAAAGCCCTTCATCAGGAATGATGAAGGTTCACTGTGAGCCTTGCCTTGCTGATAAAAGACTAAGGTGAGACAGACCGGAGATGCAGTGTGACCTTTTTTACGAGGAAGCTTCATGATGAAAAGCAAGTTTAGCTCCGAATTCACTGTAACTGAAGGTGTGCCACCTTCTCAGCAGGGCAACGGGATATCATTCCTCAAGTCCTAAATACATTAATGACTTTGTTACTGTCCATTGAGGGGGTGAGATTGCACTGCATTTATAGAATTTGTTTTATAGGACTGTATTTTGTCACACAGCCACAGTTCAGTATTAAGTGGTTAATAGGTGCATGCAATTCTAGACAATTGACTCTGTCTAGATTCTGGCATTTACTTAGGAGAAATTTCAGTGCAAAAGGTAAGCTTACAATTGCAGGGTTAAGATGTTGGAGGACTCCAGGACTCTCCAGATTGCAGTACACTTTCCTGAAGGAGACAGTGACCCGGTAGCACCACTGCATGCTGCATTGACAGTTTTTCTTTGGAAATGCAGCAAAGTCGAGAGCTGGATTAGGGGTGAGGGGGAGGCAGGGAGGTGTGTGTTAGTGGTATCTGACTGCAAAGCAGCATTGGCTTATGCTGCAGAGAAACCTGTGCATGATTTTGCATTCCCAAATCTGGAGCCACAATGCAGTAGCAGGAAAGGAAGGCAGATAGATACATCATACGTTTTAAAAAAAAAATCCATGCCCGCACTGTTTCAATTATGTTAAGTGGGTTGCAGCTTTGCAGATGCAGTGGTAGGAAATATGTTGAGTGCTGTCTGCTCAGTTGGGATTAGATTACTCCAGAAGTCAGTTGCCCACCTTTTTAGTTCTGAATATAATTAAGTATAAGGGCAATTATTTTGTGCAATGCGACTGTATCCTTTAAGGCTCTGCATAAATCCTTTTTCAAGGAGACCTGAATGGATTGTGCAAGCCATGCTAAGTTACTTTTATTCAACTTTGAAGGGGGATGACATTGGGAAGCAGTGAAGGGCTATTGAAGATGTTGTTCTGACTGGACATTACTCACTGAGTGAAACAATCTTTCCACATGTGATCTGGGAAGTAATGGAGGCACAGATCAGAAGCCTTTTTCTGATGAAATGTAATACTGTGCCGAGCTCCATTTACCGCTGTTTATCTTGATGGTATGACTGAGCAAATGGACTTCATTGTTTATGTCAGGATGAGCAATTGGGCTGATGTACAAAATGGGCCAGTTTTGACATACAGTGAAAAATAGTCACGGTAAATGTCTCAACGGCATAGTGGCTCAGTGGTTAGCACTGCTGCCTCACAGCACCAGGGTCCCAGGATCGATTCCAGCCTTGGGTGACTGTCTGTGTGGAGTTTGCACATTCTCCCCTGTGTCTGCATGGGTTTCCTCCGGGTGCTCCGGTTTCCTCCCACAATCCAAAGATGTGCAGGTCAGGTGAATTGGCCATTCTAAATTGCCCATAGTGTGAGGTGTATTAGTCAGAGGGGAATGGTTCTGGGTGAGTTACTCTGCGGAGGGTCAGTGTGGACTTGTTGGGCCAAAGAGCCTGTTTCCACACTGTAGGGAATCTAATCTCTCCCTGAGTTTTGACTTGCTACTGAGGTTCTTTTAAGCTAAATGACTGTGGGACACCTTATGATTTTTCTTTGTATATTTGACTTCGGTGAGCTAGATATCGGTGTTGGTGTCATTGTCATGTCATTATTAATCCAGCATCCCAGGATAATGATCTGGGGTTGTGGGATCAGATCCCCACCATGCCAGACAATGACATTTGAATCTGATACAAATGTGGAATTCAAAAATTAGCCTAATGTTGGGCATATAATTGCAGTGGATTGTCGTAAACCCATTTGACTCACTAATGTTCTGCCATCTTTGTTTGTGATGCAGGGAAATATGGTTGATTAACTGCCTTCTGGGCAACTAGGGATGGGCAATAAATGCTGGATTAGCCAGTGATGCCCATATCATATGTTAACAGTTGCTGAGTTGATGAACATGAGCAGCAAGAAGTTACCATGGTGATATGTGGAGCATAGTATCCTGCCTGACAAGTTCTGGAAAGGTCATTGTGCCATATTGCCTTAAAACTGGTTAAATTAGCCCTGTGGCAGGCTCCAATTTGGACATCAGCTTCAGGGTTTACTGTAACGGGGACGATAAACTGTGAGAACTTTGTGAGAACATTCGAGCAAAAGGAACAGGATGCGGAATTGAAATAAATACAGAAAGCACTGGAGAAACTCAGCAGGCGTGGCAGCATCTCTGGAGAGAGCAACCAAGTTAATGTTAAGAGTGATGTGGTTGTTCTTCAGAATAGTTGAATTTTGACTCCAACGCATTGCTGCCAGACCCGCACAGTTTTACCAGTGTTTTTTGTTTCTCTTTCAGATTTCCATCTTCTGCAATACTTTGTTTGAGATCAGGAGTGGGCTTTTTGACCCTCCAAACCTCCTTCACCCTTCCGCAAGATCGTGGCTGACCCTCCACTTTAAGTCTACCTTCCCACATCGTTCAAATCCCCTCCGAGGCCTCTATTGACGTGCATCTGGAATTTACTCCGTAAGAAAGCATCCACAGCTCTGGGGATGGTGGGGATGGAGACTTACCCTTGATTCTTCAGCTGGGGGTAACATTCCTTCGGTATCTAGCTGGGGGTAACATTCCCTCAGTATCTAGCCTGTCAAGCCGCATAGAAGGGATTTGCTCCACTTCGATAAATTCTCATTGTACTTAAACTCCAGCAAATATAAGATGACTTCATCTCTCTTCTTGGGCCAATCCCATCTTGATTGTTCCCTTGCTTCTCTGTAGGAGCATAAATGGTCAGTTTTGAGAAGCCATAGAATCATTAGATTCCCTACAGTGTGGAAACAGACCCTTCAGCTCAATATGTCCACACCAACCCTCTGAAGAGTAACCCACCCAAACCCATTTCCCTAGCCTGTTACTCCACATTTACCGCTGTCTAATGCACCTAACCTCCACATCCCTGAGGACTATGGACAATTTAGCATGGCCAATCCAGCTAATCTGCGCATCTTTGAATTGTGGGAGGAAACCAGAGCACCCGGAGGAAACCCATGTGGACCCGGGGAGAACGTGCAAACGCCACACAGACAGTTGCCCGAGGCTGGAATTGAACCCGAGTCCCTGGTGCTGTGAGGCAGCAGTGCTAACCACTGAGCCA
Source organism: Chiloscyllium punctatum (assembly GCF_047496795.1). Taxonomy (NCBI): domain Eukaryota; kingdom Metazoa; phylum Chordata; class Chondrichthyes; order Orectolobiformes; family Hemiscylliidae; genus Chiloscyllium; species Chiloscyllium punctatum. The sequence continues at coordinate 7,385,874 of NC_092754.1, forward strand.
CCATGTCTCCCACCTGACCCCACTTTGAGGACTTGGCTATCACAGGAAGGGTGTGTGTATTTAGTGCATACAGGAAAAAGGACCCAGTCATCTGAGGATGATGCAGCAACATGGATTAGCAAAGTTGTAAGTGGCCACTGCTGTTGCTGTTCCCCTTGTGAGTCCTTCACCTGATAAAACATAATACTCTTAGTCTAATGTTACTCATTAGGAAGCTTGCTTCGCAACCTGGGCATCCTGACAGACACACAGCCCATTTCCATTCATGTCACAAGGGCACTTGTGTACTTGATATCTAAAGGACAGCACCACACTGTTCAGAACAAGGTGACAATAAGATAGATGTCAAAACTGACCTGACCATCTCCCCAAATCAAATAAGCAACATAAGCTGAAAGTGTTCAAGAAAACGTTATTAAATTATTTATAATGTTAGGAATGCGTGTCAGTACAGACCAGTCTGACCCCGGAGATAAGTCCAGGATAAAGTGTAAGGTCGCTGATTAATGAGTTCCATTCTGGACACAATTTGCAAAGTCAACAATTGTGTGTTTTTGCTGGCCTTGTTCTGTTACAAGAGTATTTTGTTACAATTTAAAGTTTTTTTTCTATTTGTCCATGCAAGTTTGTAAAATCTATCTCCTGCCTGGCTCTGTGTGGGATCAGAGCGAACATGAATAATGTGAAATCTACAGAAAGACAGTGAACAAGACCAGCAGAGAGAGAGAGTGTGTGGAGGAGGGAGAAACCAATAAAGTTTGAGACAGATTTACGCAAAGGACATCTGTAAGAGGTGTAGGGAGTGGGGACACAAAAATGCTGATGAGATATACAAGAGAAATATAGCAGATAAGTAACTTGCATTGCACCTTTCATAACAACCAAGCTAGATTTTAATTTTGAAGTCGAGCCACTGTTGTAATGTTGGAAACACGGTGGCCAAATTGTGTACAGCAAGATCCTATAAAGAGCATGTGATGATGATCATCACTCTCGCTAGGGTTGGTTGAGGGGTAAACCTTAGACAGGACACCAGGGATAACTCCCTTGCCCTTTCCAAAGTAGTCCCATGGGGTCTTTTGCATCCATCCAAGAGGACAGATGGGGCCTCAATGTAATGTCGCATCTGAAACAGGGAGAGAAAAGCATCTGGAACGAGGGAGACATACCAAGAGTATTGTATGTGTGTGAGAGAGAGAGATTCTGTAGCAGTTCTAAAGAAGGAATACAGAGGAACCTCGATTATCCAGAGGGCATGGGTGGGAGTATTTCATTCGGATAATCGAATGCTGAATAACAGTTTAGCCAAGCGTCAGGAACCTTGTGATTTTGCCGGATAATTGAATGCGGATAATTGAGGTTCCTCTGTACAGAGAAAGGTGCAAAATAATGAATGAGACAGTAAAACTTAGAAACCGGACAGAAGCTGGTATGAAAGAGAGTGGTGGGCAAGCAGAGACCGTCTGAGGACGTTTGGGATAATGGAAAAACAAAAGGTCCTTTGCTGCAGTTATCCATTAATTCCAAAACTGGGCTGATACACTACACAGACCATAACGGATGGTGTCTGCTGGTTAAACAGTTCACTGTTTGTTTGCGTCATGTCACATTTCAGACATCTCACCTTAGCACAGCCTAACCCACTTAAGTTGAGTACATGTTGAATTAATAATTCAACCATCTCCTTTTCAAACAGCTTTTGTGTCACTTCAGGTTTTTTTTATCAGAGTAAATATTGGTTGTGGAACAAATTCTGCTGTAATATAATTACTGGTTCATTGGGTACGTTTTGGAGCTTTTGCACATCTCATGAAGTGACAGGTTTTGCTGGGACCAGGAATATTCTTCCACGTTTACTTTATGCAAGGCTGTAGGAATTGCTAGATGTGGAAAAGTACGGATCAACCTTTTTAAATGAAGAATCTGCTAAAATCTCAACAACTTGCTGGAACTTCCGCTGTTGAGGACAGTGCAACCGCTCCCCCAAACTGGACTAATGCAACATTTGTTTTTTTTTCATTCAGACCATGGGGTGCTCTGACTCTGAGGTCGCCAATCTGTGTGTAGGTTCTGACTTGTATTTGGCGCAATACTATTGCGGAATCTGTTCAGGAAGTCATTGTGAAATCTTCCTTGTGGCTCCAATGCTACAGAAAGCCTGCTTTGTATTCCTCTGCACTGACTGTATTGAATACTTGTAAACATGCACATTGGTTTGAAAGTTCTCCCTTGTGGCTTCATTCTCAGCTTGGGATAGGTGCAGTGCTTACCAACGAGATTAACCCACTTTACTGGCCTCTTTGGGAAAGATCATGAGTGATTTGAAACTCCAAATAGTTCCGTACTAAGATATCTATAGTTTTCTCCCACAATACACTGTGGATGTTGAAAGATATGGAGCTTTCAAGACTGAGAACACAATGGAGTTAGGTCTCTCTTTGAGGGACAAAACTACATGTTGTCTGATTTATTTTTTTTAAGGACTGGCCACTCTCTGGTACAGAACAACTTTACGTCAGTACTTTGTGCCTTTTGTAGACTGAGCATTGTGAAGAACCTGTTAGGCTTGAGGGTACCTGCAGAGGCCTGAAACCAGCTGAGAAGTAGAAAACAAAGTGAGGACTGCAGATGCTGGAGATCAGAGCTGAAAAGGTGTTGCTGGAAAAGTGCAGCAGGTCAGGCAGCATCCAAGGAACAGGAGAATCGATGTTTCAGGCGTGAGCCCTTCAGCCCTTCTTCCTGAAGAAGGGCTCATGCCCGAAACGTTGATTCTCCTGCTCCTTGGATGCTGCCTGACCTGCTGCGCTTTTCCAGCAACACCTTTTCAGCCCTTCATTTCCCACTGACAGCATCCCTCTGGGCCCCTCCTGGTTAATTCTTAATCGCAATTTGGCTTTCTCCATTCTTGAGCTGTGATGAGCCTCAATAAGTGACACATCCTTTCTCGTGTCACAACCGCTCTGTTTTTGGGTTTAACTCAGTTTTCTGTTGCCCCCTCTTTTCCCCCCCCCCCCCCCCCATTACCATCAACCCTTGTCAACCAGAATCCATGTACCTCAGCCTGAACATGCTCAATGACTGCTCCTCTGCTGCTGTGTGTAAAAGAGCTCCAAAGGCTAGTGACAGTCTGAGAGAATACATCTCTCTCTCTCTCTCTCTCTCTCTCTCTCTTTTTCTCTCTCTCTTTTTCTCCTCTCTCTCTTTTTTTTCTCTCTCTTTTTTCTCTCTTTTCTCGATGTGATATGATATATCATATCATGAGAGACCGCCTTATTTCAACTTTGCGACACCTGGCTTTAGATTTCTCCTGTAAGGGGAAATATCTTTCAGAATCTTAGGTTCCATTAAGATCACTTCCTGTTCTTCCAAGCTCCATTGTGTGTAGGCCCAACCCATTCAACATTTGTTCAAGATAACCCTTCCCCTCCCAGGAATCAGCCGAATAAACCTTTTTTCTGCCATAACACGTCTATCCTCTTTTTTTAAAATGAAGAGGCCATAACTGTGCACAGTGCTGCAGGCACAGTCTCAACTTTTCCCTTTATAGATACGAGAACATTTAGCAATGCTGGGTGGGGTATGGTGAAGGGAGTTGTTGAAATCCTGTCTTCGAGTCATAGAGATGTACAGAATGGAAACAGACCCTTCGGTCCCATTTGTCCAGGCCAACCAGATATCCAAACCTAATATAGTCCCACCTGCCAGCACCTGGGCCATATCCCTCCAAACCCTTCCTATTCCAGATGTCTTTTAAATGCTGTAATTGTACCAGCCTCCACCATTTCCTCTGGCAGCTCATTCCATACACACACCAACCTCTGCATGGAAAAGTTGTCCCTTAGGTCCCTTTGAAATCTTTCCCCTCTGGACTCCCCCATCCCAGGGAAAAACCCTTGTCTATTTATCCTATCCATGCCCCTCACAATTTTATAAGCCTCTATAAGGTCACCCCTCAGCATCTGACGCTCCAGGGAAAACAGCCCCAGCCTGTTCAGCTTCTCCCTAAAGCTCAAATCCTCCAAACCTGGCAACATCCTTGTAAATCTTTTCTGAACCCTTTGAACTTTTGTATTTGCATTGTGACTTATCAGCTTTATTAAAGTGTGTAGTTTTGTGGATAAATGCTGCACCGTGATCTCCGGGTTTAGTATTACTCACCGGCCAGTTATCTCTCTGTTTGTGGTGCAGGTTGTGGGAAGGATGAACTCTTTGCTTCACTCCAAAGCAGAGCAAAGGCAGAGGCAGATTGACTGTCTTGTCCGTCGGGAATCTGAGGTCATTGGAAACAGACGAGAATGTGGAGTAGAGGCCACAATTGGATCATAGAAGAGTGATGGTGCTGAAAGGGGCCAATTGGCCCATCATGCTGTGATCTTCTGGAATGGCCTACTCTTGCTCCTAATTTGTATGTTTGTATCTTTAATACCCAGCTGAGTAGGTGGACAGGACCTGGTTTTAAAATCTCAATTGGTGTCACAGCACTCCTGCAGACTTACACTGAAATATTAGTGTCTAGTGGAGTTTACTCCTTATCAAGATGCAGCACGCTGGCACAGTGGTTAGCACTGCTGCTTCACAGCGCCAGAGACCTAGGTTCAATTCCCGCCTCAGGCAACTGTCTGTGTGGAGTTGGCACATTCTCCCAGTCTCAGCGTGGGTTTCCTCCGGGTGCTCCGGTTTCCTCCTACAGTCCAAAAAATATGCAGGTTAGGTGAATTGGCCATGCTAAATTGCCCGTAGTGTTAGGTGAAGGGGTAAATGTAGGGGATTGGGTCTGGGTGGGTTGCTCTTCGGAGGGTTGGTGTTGACTTGTTGGGCCGAAGGGCCGGTTTCCACACTGTAAGTAATCTAATCTAAGATAATGCATTAACCGTTAACATAATGTTCCAGTGTACTGTTACAAAAGACTTAAAATCACTTGATCAGGCAGGTGGTGTCTGCAGAGAAGGATAAACGATTGAGAGAGATTTGACCCGCTTTGCTTATACTGGCTCTTTAAATGAACACTTGCAAATGGCAGGAGTGTGGTAAGTTGAAAGGAAGTTGTTTAAATCTCTACCTTTTTTGTTTTAAATGTCAGAGCAAGAAAATGGAGAAGCAGTTGGAAGTTTTCACTTACTCTGAGCTTGCATGGGTTTTCGGTAGGCAAATTGAGCTGGAAGGTTCTGGGTTCTGCATCCTTTTAGTTTTTCTTGAAAACCGCAGCTGTGAGGAAGCAAAAACCCCGAGCCATTAATTTCTGACAATCAGTCAATAAATAGAACGATAAACCCCAAAGGAGGGGGTTCGGGACATCATGCACTTAATGTTGAAATGGACCTAGCTCCCCAAAGGTTACAATAACCTTCAAAACATTTCCTTTTCTTCCAGTATTTATTCATATTGTTTTTGAATATTCTCTAATCACTCATAGGATGTAGGCAACACTGGCTAAGCCAGCATTTATTGCCCACAGGGAGACTGTGAGTGACTATGGGACTGGAGTCACATGTAGGCTTAGCAGATTTGCTTCCCTAAATAACATTAAAGAATCAGATGGATTTTATGACTGTCAGCTGGGGTCTTTTTTTTTAAATTCCAGATTTCACCATCTGTCATGGTGGGGTTTGAACATTAACTGGGGGTTCTGATGACCAGACTAGTGACTTCACCTCTGCCTCACCCTAAGTATCGGAATTGAATCTGGTCCCACCAAAGTTTCAGAGTTACATTGAGTTCGAAACCAATGCAATACTTGATGTATGATAAAAGACTTGCCTTTTGTACAGTACATTTCTCTGTATATGCCAAAGTATTTTAGACCTAATGTGATGTTGTTACTGTTGTTATGTAGGGATTGCAACAGCCAGTATGTGCAGAGCAAACTCCCACAAATGGTTTGCTTTTGTGATATGATTTGGGAAATAAATAATGGTGAGGGCTACACTTCTGCTCTTCAAAACGGTGGCAACTTCAAAAGAGGCAGAGCCTCTGGGTAACATATTGTTTGAAAGACAGCACCTCCCCCAGAGAGTTGAGCACTCCCTCAGTACTGCACTGGACGGCCAGCTGCATTTTTGGTGTTCAGTGCTTTCATTTGAGGCCTGAACCCACAGCCTTCTGGCTCTGGGGTGCATTATTGCAGATCTGACTTCTAAGTGAAGCTTCTTCTACTGGAACCTCAACTACTTGCCTTGTGTCCTGAGAATGAGAGGCTGGGGTGTTGACCTCTGTTAAATGTTAAGATTTGTTGACGGGCACATCTTTCTGGATTGTGATAAAGTTATGTGTGAATTTTGCTCCCTGTTATCTGCACAACCTGAGATAGGCAGCGCTGAATGAACTCTGTGTGACTTGGGTACACTGGAGGTTACTGTTGCCATTGGATGACAACTGTCATGTCATTTTGAAGGTAGTTTAACCATTAGCAACCTTTTCAAACAATTAAATGAATAAGCTATTTAGCAACGAAAAGCACATGTGTAAAATGGATGACACAGTGGCTCAGTGCTGCCCCACAGCACCAGGGACCTGGGTTTGATTCCACTCTTGAGTGACTGTGTGTGGAGTTTGCATATTCTCCCTGTGTCTGTGTGGGTTTTCTCCCACAGTCCAAAGATGTGCAGGTTAGGTGGATTAGTCATAGGAAATGTGGGGTTACGGGGATAGGGTTGGGAGGGATTGTGGGCATAGATGGAATGCTTTTGGGGGGGGGTTGGTGTGAACTGAATGGCCTGCTTCCACACTAGGGATTCTATTCTAGAAAAAAATTCCCATGTCTGAAGTGAAGTTAATGATCAGTAAAGAGCTTTTCTCTCCTAACTGATAACTGTCTCAGAGGGAGTAGTTGATTGAGAACCAATTAACACCTTTTTGAAAATCCTGATTATTAAAGGTAAAGAGGAAGGAATCAGATTGTGATGATATGTAGGATGAACCCTCATTAGTATGGAGTGGCTTTGCTGGATCAAATGGACTTTCTTAACTGCAGATTATGTTTTGCATCTCTGTTAGCAGATCTCCTAAGTACCTGCTCATTAAATTTGCTGGATCCAATAATTTTATAATGATGATCAACAAAACGTCAGAGCAAATGGTGCGGCTTGTAAGTAACAATCAGGAAATCTACAATATTAGAGAAATAAAAGGAGAGATTAAGTTGAACTTTAGTTCCCTTTTCTCTGTCCTGTTTCTTTTTGAAACCCAAACTGCAGTGTTCTGTAGAAACCGGTATGCAGGTAGTTCCTTAAAGTGACAATGTATGAAAGCTCAATTAATTGCAGGAGCTATCCAGTATTAACCCAGTTGCTCTGAATGATGAAACATTCTGATGGACCTATTTAATTCTGCTGCCTCGAGCAGTCACTCTACAATTTGAAAACACATTGGGAGCACTCGCGCATTTGAAGTATGCAAAAGTACAGCTAGAAATATTGTTTTTAAGGATTGTGATGCAGGAACCCCTTCTGTTCAGTAGAATCTCCTCTCTTATTGCTGTTTAGAGTGTCTTATTTCTTATTAATTTTTCTAATGGGAATTGGTGAGAGATTTGTCTCCCAAACTCTTTGCGAGCCCTTTTCTAATCTTGCCAAGTGTAGTTTGTGCAGTATTTGATTTATGAAATGAGGACATTCTGTAATTAGGCTTTGCTCTTTACCATTGCCTATTCTTTCCTGTCTGATAGACTGATCCATTACTATTTCCTTTACTGACAGGGTATTTGAGGTGTCATTTCCATGTGATCTCCATACAGCTTCAGATCAACCCCCTATAGATGCCCCTTTCACATTCAAAATCTGTATCACACACTTCTTTTTCTGATTTTCTATTTTCCTCATCTCCCACCCTTCCATTCTGCTTCAGTTCCCAGTTAATCCCCTTCACTCAAATACTTAATATCCAGTTGACAGAGGACATCGCAGTTGGGTGGTAATTTGGTTACCATCATATGCACGTTGCTCTGGGGCTCACTGTGCTGCAGTGACAGGGAAAGCAATTCACGAATGTATTTGTTTCTCTTCCTCTAACCAACAATGGTAACACAACCTTAGTGCCTGATTTGTTTCCTTAAATGGCACCAACATTAATTTAGGGAACTACATCGGTCTTAGTAACATGCATTGCAGTTACCTACAGAACCATAATGACATTTTCGTATGCTTTTCTAGGATGTGGACAGGGCCAGCTGTACCAGTAATTATTGGCCATTGCTCATAGCTCTAGAGAGGGTGGTGAAGAGGCACTTTCTTGGACTGCTGCAGTTCAGGTCCTGTAAGGACATACGGAGTGCTGTAGAGGGGGAATTCCAGAATCTTGTCCCAGTGGCCTCAAAGGGTGGCTGACATAGTTCAAAGACCTTGGACAATTTTTCCTGGACCGTTCCAAGTTTAACAACATCTTTCCTGGTGCAGGGCGACTGGAATTGAATGCAGTATTCCAAAGTAGCCTAACCAGTGTCCTGTACAACCCTGAAATGATGTACCAACTCCTATGCTCATTGCACTGACCAATAAAGGCAAGTGTACCAAACGCCACCTTCACCACTCTGTCTACCTGCAACTCCACTTTCAAGGAACGATACACCTGCACCCCTAGGTCTCTTCGGCGACACTTCCCAACGCCCTATCATTAAGTGTCATGATTTGCCGTACCAATATGCAACACCTCTCTCATTTATCTAAATTTAACTCCATCTTCCAATTGTTGACCCATCAGATCAAGGTGCTGTTATATTCCTAAGATAACCTTCCTCACTGTCCACTACTCCACTAATTTTGGTGTCATCTGCAAACTTACTAACCATACCTCCTCTCGTCACATCTAAATCATTTTGTACAAATGACATAAAGCCATGGACCTGGCACCGATCTCTTGGCCAGTATTTCACTTGGTTTGCTGAGGGTTTGCCAGAACCAAAATGGTCAAATATCACCACAATGAAAACAAAGAAATGAGCCACAGTTTTAGTATTTGGGTGTTTAAGGTGGTGGAGAGAGAAGTAAGTGCTTTCTGTACAAAAAGCTTTTGTTGTTCTAACATAGTTGGGTGCAAACGTATCTGAGAGGGGCAATCTCCCACAAAACACCAACAACACACTATTCTCTCCATGTCCCCCTCCCTCCCTCCGTCCTACCTCTCCCCCTCCTCCCTCTCCCTCAGTTTGTGAATGGTGGTGGTGGACTGTCCCCATGATGATTATCAGCATTGCAGTATTTCAATGTATTTGGGACAATGGGAATGGGATGTAAGAAAATGTAGAAAGGTTTAGTGATCTGTTGGCAGGTCAGTGGAAAGCTGATGACCCAAGAGATCATCCTCTCTTCGGTCTGGGGTCCCCACATTGAAAACCATTGTTTCACTCAAAGCAGCTCACAAGTTGGAGACTGCAGGGCTTTATTTGCGGAAACTGGGTTTGTGATAAACTTCACAGCTCTTTGGTTAGGCAGGTCAAGTCAGTCACTCTCTCGACCCCCTCCCCTCATTGAATGGGTCCTTCACTTCTGAGGACTTGCTCAGGCCTTGCATCATCTGTGAGTTAGAGTAGACTTGTATGCAGCAGTTGAGATCTGAGAGTATATCAGTCAGGCACAGTGCTGAGCTGCATTTACAATCCTGCATTGCGTAGCTCAAACCAGGGCAGGATTGTGGATTTCCTTCACTAAACTGCATTATTGATTTTCACACCATCAGTCAATATTAGACTAGCTTTGGAATTTCACTTTTTAAACATTTTGAATGTTGTCATCTGCCACTCTGTTTTGAGCCCTTGTTTTCAGAACATTAGCCTAGACCTCTGTATTACAAGCCCGTGACATTACCATTATCCCACCACCATTAAATGGTTGGAAAATTCCACGGTCTTTGATTTAACCCAAGCTCTTTTTTTTTCTGCAGCTATAGCAGTATATTTTTAAAAAGTAGGTCAGAAAATTGGGATAATTACTGAGTGCAGGGTGTCCGCACTGACAGCTTTATTAGCACCTGATGTTTAGGCCATGGCTATTCAAATACACAACTGTTATATATCCTCTCCCTCTGCAGCAAGCTTGTGGTATTCTGCTATCTGCCGCCAATCTCCTTTCTCTATTGTTTTACCTTTAAAATCAATACTGATTTGAAACAGCCCCCAACGGAGCAAAAATGCAAGTTACCGGCTAATGAGAATGGATATAAGGAAATTGAATCTTATTAAACCAGAATAACATTGTCTGGGGCAATGACCCGACCCAGCCCAACCCAGATCCTGTAGTGTCCACCAGTCTCTAAAGGGCATCCTCCATTCTCCAATCAAAGTCTAATGGCCTGTCCGGTTACCTGTGTTAGAGGATAGACCAATCCTGAGTCTAAATCAAAGAGGCACTTGTCTCGCCAAACAAGGTGCTTTATCATCTGAGAGCAGTAGGGTTGGTGGCACGGTGGCTCAGTGATTAGCGATGCTGCCTCACAACGCTAGGGTCCCAGGTTCGATTCCAGTCTCGGGCAACTGTCTGTTTGGAATTTGTGCGTTTTCCCCATGTCTGCATGGGTTTCCTCTAGCTGCTCCAGTTTCCTCCCACAGTCCAAAGATGTGGATTGGTCCATGTGCAGGCTAGGTGGGTAAGCCATGGGAAATGCAGGATATGGTCTGGGTTGGATGTTCTTTGGGGGGTGGGGGGGTGGTGTCAGTGTGAGGTCAATGGGTTGAATGGCCTGCTTCCACCTGATTCTATGAGTAGGTACAACTTGGAAGACACTTAAAGACCCCTTCAGACACTCGTGCAGATCCTGACTCTCTTTGCCGCCACCCTCCAAAAACTGGGTGATATCATTGGACGAGGTGGAGTTCAATGTAACTTGGACATCAGCTCCTTCTGAACCATTACCTTGCATAATGACAGCCAGACGGATATGTGTCATGGGATTGAGTGACACATCCAGCATAACATTCTTGAATCTACTCCGGTACCGCTCCTCATCAGTGAAATAACCTCGACAGTCACTGGATCTTGGAGTCTCAGAATGGGTATTTGGGGGCCAGCACAGTTTCCCTCCCCATTTGAAGGGTGTCATAGTTTCATTGTAATAGAAGCAGGAATAGGCCATTTGGCCCAACTAGCCTGCTCCACCATTCATTAAGATCATGGATGATCTATCCATCGTCTCAGCTCCTCCTCCCTGCATTATCCCCATAATCCTTAATTTCCCCACCATGCAAAATCCCATCCAACTGTGTCCTGAATATATTGAATAAAGCTGCCTTGACTGCTTTCTTGGGCAGAGAATTCCATAGATTCAGTACTCTCTGGGAAAAGCAGCTCCTCCTCATCTCTGTCCTGAATCTCCTCCCCCTAATCTTGAGGCCATGTTCCCTAGTCCTAGACTGACCCACCAGTGGGAACAAATTGCCTGCCTCTATCTTATAGAAACACACAAAATTATGAAAGGGATGGATAAGATTCCCCCTCTCATTCTTATAAATTTGAGTGAGTACAGTCCTAGGTGGCTCAACCTCTCCTCATAGGGCAACCCCTCATCTCTGGATTCAACCTAGTCACCCTCCTCTGCGCCACCTGCAAACCCAGTAATCCTTCCTCAAATAATGAGACCAGAACTGCACACAATACTCCAGGTGCGGCCTCCCCAGCACCTTGTACAATTGCAGCAGAATCTCCCTGCTCTTCAATTCAATCCCTCTAGCAATGAAAGCTAATATTCTGTTTGCCTTCCTGATTACCTGTTGCACCTGCAAATCTTTCACTATTTAAATAATACTCTGACCTACTATTTTTAGTTCCAAAAGTAGATATCCTCACATTTACCAACATTGTATTCCATCTGCCAGACCCTTGCCCACTCACCTAACCTATCGAAATCTCCTTGCAGGCCCTCCACATCCTCTCCACAGTTTGCCCTTCCACTCAATTTAGTGTCATCAGCAAATCTGGATACATTACACTCTGTCTGCTCTTACAGATAATTTCTATAAACCACAAACAGCTTTGGACCCAACACCAATCCCTGCAGCACCCTGCTCTCCACTAATCTCCAACCAAAGGAACACCCATTTGTCGCAACTACCTGCTTTCTGTTGGTTAACCAGTCCTCTATCCACACTAGTACAATCCCTGCAACTCCATGCATTCTTATCTTATGGATGAGTCTTTTATGTGGCACCTTTTTTATAGAACACCTTCTGGAACTCCAAGCATACAACCCGCACTTGTCACATCCTCAAAGAGGATGTGTGTCTGGTGCGATGAGACATTTGCTCAGGGGGTTGGGTGTTTGGAGTTCCAGAAGGTATTCTATCTGCTTTGCTTCCATAATCCCACTGCTCCCTCTAGCCTCCCCAGTGATGAGCCAAGAGGTGCCCTTTACAAATGGGGATAGGAGCGACCTGCTGCAGTATCTGTCAACACCAGCTGGAGGGCAACAGTTGGCGGCTCTCACTGGATCAGGACAGCAAAAGGAAGGGAGTCACACTATGAACATCCCACCCCCAAGAGTCAAAAGACCCTCTCAGTATGATTTGAATCTCTTTACAATGAAGGTCTATACTTTATGAAGTTTAGAAGGATGAGCTGGGGTGGAATCTGACTGTAACTGAGAGGCCTGAATTCCATGAATGTGGAAAAGATGCTTCCACAAGGAGGAGTGACCAGGACTGGGAGGGCACAGCCTCCAAGTGAAGCAACAACCGTTTAGAACTGAGTTGAGGAAGAATTTCTTCAGCCAGAGGGAGTGAATCTGTGGAACTCATTGCTGCTAAGGATTCTGGAGTCATTGAGCATATTTAAGACACAGATAGATAGGTCCTTTTTTAGTCAAGGGTTGCAAGGAGAAGACAGGAGAATGGGGTTGAGAAATGTATCAGCTGTGATGGAATGGCAGAGCAGTCTCGATGGGCCAAATGGCCTTATTCTGTTCCTGTACCTTTTAATTTTATGGATGAGAAATAGAAATCTCCATAGACAACAATAACAGTAGTTGATTTTTTTGAGTTGAGTTTAATAAGTTCTTGTTAAGTAAAGTTATTAAAGGAGTTACGACAATGGCTATAAAAGCCTAGTCAATGGTCATCACAATCTAATTAAATTGGACAGGAGTGAAGTTCTGGAAGTGCATCATTAACATCTGTTTAAGCCCAAAGAAATTGCAATAATGCTGGGGTCTTGGAAGTTTCAACTTGCCTTTTGTATTCTCGGGCTGCTCAAAGCATTTCCCAACCAACAAAGTGATTTTAAAGATATAGTCGCCATTACACTAATGGAGGGAGTTGAGAGAGCCAGGCTTCACGTGTAACGTTTCAAAAACACTCCGAGAAAAGCTGAATACTGCAGATGCTGGAGATCTGAAATTTAAAAATACAGCAAAAACTGAAGAAACTCAATAGTTCTGGAAGCTTCTGTGAACAGAGAAATAGAGTTAATGTTTCAAGACTTGTGACTCTTTGGAATCCATTTCTGTCTCTCTCTCTCTAAGATGTTGCCAGAACTGCTAACTTTCTCCAGAGCTTCCTGTTTTTATTTCAGTAACACTGATGAGTGAAAAGCCACCAACTTAGTTGCTGTGTGTTGGAAATTTGCATTGGTATGGCACCTGTTGTAACCTCCAGCCATCCCAAACGACTTTGTAGCCAATTGAGTACTTTCGAAGTCTCGTCATTGTTGTCATGTAGAAAACTCAATTTTAGTTTTGTGATTTTTGTTTTAGTTGAAGAATAAATATTCTGTACTTCATGAGGGACAGTTTCCTTGCTCTTCAAAATACAATGTTTTTGTAATGTTCACTTTAGGGGGCAGACAGAGGATCAGTTTAAATGCTTTGTTTGGTGAAGGTGCCTTCACTAACCGTGCATCAGTGGAATGTCCGCCTGGATGGTGCATTTCACCTCTTTGGAGAAGGACTTTAACTTACAACAGACCCAGGAGTTGAGGTATATAGTTCTTTGAAAGTTGCATCATGGATAGACAGGGTTATTGGACTCAATGTTAGCTTTGTTTCTCTCTCCACAGATGCTGCCAAACCCCCTGAATTTCTCCAGCACTTTGTTTTTGCTTCAGAATTTCAGCATCTGCAGTTCTCTTGTTTTATTATAAATGGATGAGCTGAAACCCAAGAGCGTTTTCTCATCCATTCTTACCTTTGTGATCCATTTCACAATCGCTTTCCTAGTTCATAAATTTAACCTGAGGGTTTAATAAGCGAACTTAATTTGTTTGGTTTCGGGAGTTCATCAGATAAAAGATGTTCGTTTTGAACGCACTATTTAATGAGGTGTTTGAGTTGAGCGATGAATGCTGCACTTTTCTGTTTCAAGAAAATGTTCTAAGTTTCCCCAAGACGCTTGCCTCCCTATTTAAAGCATTTCCACTTGGTTTCTGCTGACATGAGGATCTAAGACAACCATTTCTGGTATATGTGGGTCTGCAGTATATGTTTGCTCTGTATCAAACCAATTGCTTTATACAATTGGGTAGGAATTGTTATGTGATGGTCTCCATTGTCAGATTTATAAAGAAGCCTTAATAATGAATGTTTATCCCACACATCCTGAATTCTGAATGAGGGACACTGGACCCGAAATGTTAACTCTGTTTTTCTCTCCACAGATTTTGCTAGACTTGCTGAGTGTCTCCAGCAATTTCTATCTTTGTTTCAAATCTACACTGTCTATGGTTCTTTGTTTGGTTAGACTGTATGAAGGATTGATGGATGGGAAGGTAGAAATTCTAGTCGGTATAAATGACACTTATTTTGAATACTTTCCTAAATCACCAGTTTTTACATCATCATTAAAAAATAGTAGGCAGCTTCAGTTAGAGTCTAGCTGAGCCTCCACCTGAATGAATCAGAAGTTGACAAAATGCACCTTCTAGCTTTTGCTCAGTGCTTTTGAGATAAGTTTGCTTGGGCAGAATGATTTAATTAGGCAAAAGTGAGGACTTTAGATGCTGGAGATCAGAGTCAAGAGTGTGGTGCTGGAAAAGCACAGCAGGTCAGGCAGCATCTGAGGAGCAGGAGAATTGACATTTCGGGCAAAAGCCTTTCATCAGACAAGATGTAATTCTTGATGGGGTATTGCTGGCACAGCCAGTGTTTCTTTGGACCCTCCCTCCCCACCCACTGCTGACCCTTGAGAAAGTAGTGCTTAGGCCATTGCTGTCTCTGTGGTGATGCAGCTCCCTACGGTGCTGTAATGTTGGAGAATTTCAGGATTTTGAAACATGGCTCATGCTATCTCCTCCTTCCTCCTGTCCCCACCAAACTGATCACTGAGCTAAAGTGCGTAAAACCCAAAATTTGGCCATTTGCTGCTGGAAGTTCTGTTTTTATTTTGGTTTGAAGGCTGTAGGAGAATTGAGGTGGGAGATCAAGGAAAATCGTGTGCATGTGGTGAGGACAGTGCAGGAGAGAGAGAGAGAGAGAGAGAGAGAGAGAAATCTGCACAGTTGCCGCCTTTGCTGTTTGAATTTGTGTATTGCTGAACATCGGAGTGCATCTGGGAAAATTAACAAACAGTGAAATTCACAACTAATCTTGGAGGAACTGTTGGGCGAAGTTCACAGCACAGAATCCGATCAGTTATTTGCTGTTTTAAGTCTGTCCAAGAGAAGGGCTGCAGTAGTGAGTACAGTGGATTCTTTCTTGATTATATGTTTTTGGAGATAAGTTTCTTGATTAAACTTAAAATATAAGTCGTAGCTATCAATTTAACCTGGGGCAGTGTTTGTAGAGGAATAAGACAGTGTTATTTTCTGGGTCTGTAGATTGTGAAGGAGCCAAAATGGCCTTTGCAGTGATATGTACTTCTTGTCAGAGGTGGGAGTTTAAAGAGTTTAAGGGTTACTGCAGACTATATCTGCCATACATGCTGTTGGATGCAAATATTATCAGATTGAATGGATCGGTTAGAGAGACAAATAGAAGCGATGAGGAATTTGCAACAGCAACAGTATGTGATGGATGGCAGTTATACTAAGGGGGGAAAGTCACATAGATGGGTTAACTCCAGGAAGGGTAAGAGATGTAGGCAGCTAGAGCAGGAGTCTTTTGTGGATATACCCATTTCAAACAGGTATGCTGTTTTGGAAAATGTAGGGTGCCGAATGTTGTCAAGGGTTAGAGGGGATAGCAGGAGGTCATTGTCCACATTGGAACCAACAACATTGGAAGGAAAAAGGTTGAGACTCAGAAGGGAGATTACAGAGAGTTAGGTAGAATTTTAAAAAGGAGGTCCTCAAAGGTAGCTAGTGAGGGCAGGAATAGGAGGATAGAGCAGATGAATGCACAGCTGAGGATCTGGTGTATGGGAGAAGGATTCACATTTTTGGATCATTGGAACCTCTTTTGTGGTAGAAGTGACGTGTACAGGAAGGACGGATTGCACCTAAATTGGAAGGGGACGAATACACTGGCGGGGAAATTTGCTAGAACTGCTTGGGAGGATTTAAACTAGTAAGGTGGGGGAGGGGGGGGGGGGAACCAAGGGAAATAGTGAGGAAAGAGATCAATCTGAGACGGGTACAGCTGAGAACAGAAGTGAGTCAAACAGTCAGGGCAGGCAGGGACAAGGTAGGACTAATAAATTAAACTGCATTTATTTCAATGCAAGGGGCCTAACAGGGAAGGCAGATGAACTCAGGGCATAGTTAGGAACATGGGACTGGGATATCATAGCAATTACGGAAACATGGCTCAGGGATGGGCAGGACTGGCAGTGAATGTTTCAAGGTACAAATGCTACAGGAAGGATAGAAAGGGAGGCAAAAGAGGAGGGGGAGTGGCATTTTTGATAAGGGATAGCATTACAGCTGTGCTGAGGGAGGATATTCCCGGAAATACATCCAGGGAAGTTATTTGGGGTGGAACTGAGAAATAAGAAAGGGATGATCACCTTATAAGGATTGTGTTATAGACCCCCCAATAGTCAGAGGGAAATTGAGAAACAAACTTGTAAGGAGATCTCAGCTATCTGTAAGAATAATAGGGTGGTTATGGTAGGGGATTTTAACTTTCCAAACGTCGACTGGGACCGCCATAGTGTTAAGGGTTTAGATGGAGAGGAATTTCTTAAGTGTGTACAAGACAATTTTCTGATTCAGTATGTAGATGTATCTACCTAGAGAAGGTCAAGTTTTGCACCTACTCTTGGGAAATAAGGCAGGGCAGGTGACTGAGGTGTCAGTGGGGGAGCACTTTGGGGCCAGCGACCATAGTTCTATTCATTTTAAAATAGTGATTGGAAAAGGATAGACCAGATCTAAAAGTTGAAGTTTTAAATTGGAGAAAGGCCAATTTTGACGGTATTAGGCAAGAACTTTCAAAAGCTGATTGGAGGCAGATGTTCGCAGGTAAAGGGACAGTTGGAAAATGGGAAGCCTTCAGAAATGAGATAGAGAATCCAGAGAAAGTATATTCCTGTCAAGGTAAAAGGGAGGGCTGGTAATTATAGGGAATGCTGGATGACTAAAGAAATTGAAGGTCTGGTTAAGAAAAAGAAGGAAGCATATATCAGGTACGACAGGATAGATCCAGTGAATCCTTAGAGTATAAAGGGCAGTAGGAGTATACTTAAGAGGGAAATCAGGAGGGCAAAACGGGGACATGAGATAGCTTTGGCAAATAGAATTAAGGAGAATCCAAAAGGGGTTTTACAAATATATTAAGGACAAAAGGGTAACGAGGGAGAGAATAGGGCACCCTCAAAGAACAGCAAGGCGGCCTTTGTGTGCAGCCACAGAAAATGGGGGAGATACTAAATTAATATTTTGCATCAGTATTTACTGTGGAAAAGGATATGGAAGATATAGACTGCAGGAAAATAGATGGTGACATCTTGCAAAATGTCCAGATTACAGAGGAGGCAGTGCTGGATGTCTTGAAACGGTTAAAGGTGGATAAATCCCCAGGACCCGATCAGGTGTACCCGAGAACTCTGTGGGAAGCTAGAGAAGTGATTGCTGGGCCTCTTGCTGAGATATTTGTATCATCGATAGTCACAGGTGAGGTGCCGGAAGACTGGAGGTTGGCAAATGTGGTGCCACTGTCTAAGAAGGGTGGTAAGGACAAGCCAAGGAACTATAGACCAGTGAGCCTGACCTCGTTGGTGGGCAAGCTGTTGGAGGGAATCCTGAGGGACAGGATGTACATGTATTTGGAAAGGCAAGGACTGATTCGGGATAGTCAACATGGCTTTGTGCGTGGGAAATCATGTCTCACAAACTTGATTTGAGTTTTTTGAAGAAGTAACAAAGAAGATTGAGGACAGAGCAGTAGATGTGATCTCTATGGACTTTCAGTAAGGTGTTTGACAAGGTTCCCCATGGGAGACTGATTGATTAGCAAGATTAGATCTCACGGAATAAAGGGAGAACTAGCCATTTGGATACAGAACTGGCTCAAAGGTAGAAGACAGAGGGTGGTGGTGGAGGGTTGTTTTTCAGACTGGAGGCCTGTGACCAGTGGAGTGCCACAAGGATCGGTGCTGGGTCCTCTACTTTTTGTCATTTACATAAATGATTTGGATGCGAGCATAAGAGGTACAGTTAGTAGGTTTGCAGATGACACCAAAATTGGAGGTGTAGTGGACAGCGAAGAGGGTTCATAGCTCCTTGAAAATGGAGTCACAGGTAGATAGGGTAGTGAAGAAGGTGTTTGGTATGCTTTCCTTTATTGGTCAGAGTATTGAGTACAGGAGTTGGGAGGTCATGTTGCGGCTGTACAGGACATTGGTTAGGCCACTGTTGGAATATTGCATGCAATTGTGGTCTCCTTCCTATCGGAAAGATGTTGTGAAACTTGAAAGGGTTCAGAAAAGATTTACAAGGATGTTGCCAGTGTTGGAGGATCTGAGCTACAGGGAGAGGCTGAACAGGCTGGAGCTGTTTTCCATGGAGCGTCGGGGGCTGAGGGGTGATCTTATAGGTTTACAAAATTATGAGGGGCATGGATAGGATAAATAGACAAAGTCTTTTTCCCTGGGGTCGGGGAGTCCAGAACTAGAGGGCATAGGTTTAGGGTGAGAGGGGAAAGATATAAGAGACCAGGGGCAACTTTTTCACGCAGAGGGTGGTGTCTGTATGGAATGAGCTGCCAGAAGATGTGGTGGAGGCTGGTACAATTGCAACATTTAAGAGGCATTTGGATGGGTATATGAATAGGAATGGTTTGGAGGGATATGGGCCGGGTGCTGGCAGGTGGGACTAGATTGGGTTGGGATATCTGGTCGGCATGGACGGGTTGGACCGAAGGGTCTGTTTCCATGCTGTACATCTCTATAACCCTATGTGGTGGGAGAGGGATTTCCTCTGCCTCCTATAGCATTATGGCATCAGTTGAGGGGATTGAGTTCAGTACAACCTCAATTGTCTGAACAAGATCTCAAGGTCCCACTATTTGGGTAAACTGTGTTATTTGAGCATTCAATCACCCGAGCATTTGATCATCTGCACAAAATACTCCCCGCTGGTGTTGTTTGGATAATTGGGGTTGCACTGTGACCCCAGTGTGGGAGTGCTGAGTATAGTTACAGGTCCTCCTGTAATCAAAGTGTAGGATTGGGGAAATGTTACTGGTCTGATGACTCACTTACATATAATCCAAAACATTCCTTCAAAACATCTTAAGTTTTTCTCTTAAAGCTCCAGGGTTAACACATGCCCTCCTTCTTTGTGCTCCTGTGACTGGGGGGATGTTACACTATCTTGTGCATTGTGTAGCCCAAATGCTCCCTTCAGACAGGCAGCATGAGAATGCGTCCAGCCTAGCGATCAGGATCAGGGAGATGGGAGCTGTTCAGACTTGTCCGGACATGCCTGGAACTGACTCATTCCCCAGACACAAGGGCCTTTGGCTTTGTGAGAGTGTGCGTGTGGCCTTGGAAAGTGCTGAATCAGCAGGATGTGTGCTGGTGGCCAAGGGAAAATATCCGAGGCTGAGCAGCAAATCTCCACGCCATGGCGAACTCTGACTGATTTTGTTCATTCCGGACTCAACGTGCATTCGCCATTGTCCTACCATCAGGCATTTTACTGCACACTTTGCAAAAACATTTTAACTGCGGTTTGTTTAACATTTTAGGGTTTTTCTTTCCCGACTGTGGTGTGCGATGCAGTGTAATCTGCTGAACAAAAGAGATTGGTCTTTATTCCATCAACAAAAATTGGAACTAAAAGATGTAGCTCATTTTTAGTCTGGTACTCTAACTCCCTCTGTTTTTCCCTTTTCCTGCCTTAACTTTTCCTTCCAGTACTGAATTCTCTCATCTGTTGTTCTGCCTTCCTACAGAATCCTTGGCCTGCAATTAGAATCCTAATCCTCTCATCTGATTTAAATCTTCCATTCTGAAGAGGAGTGATACCAGACCCGAAATGTTAACTCTTTCTCTGTCCACAAATGCTGCCAGACCTACCGAGTCTCTCCAGCAGCTTCTGTGTTTGTACTTGACAGACATTCACCTGGGATCCTACCTGACCTTTCTCTGGGTTTACTCTCCATGACCCATTAATACAGGCTACATTTCCCTTTCACAGATCTCCACTTTCCAGATGGAGACTAATTTTTGTACATGTGCCATGATCTTTAATTTCATCAGCTCTTAGTTACAAGTGTGCCACTTTTGCAGGACTGTCTACAGGTCTGGTGATACTGCTAGAGGAAGGATGTTATTAAATTAGAGAGGGTTCAGAAAGAATTTTCAGGACTGGAGCATTTGAGTTTTAAGGAGAAGCTGGGTAGGTTGGGGTTATTTTCACTAGAGTGTAGGAGGTTAAGGGGTAACCTTACAGAGAATTATAAAATAATGAGGGGCATAGATAAGGTGAATAGCAAAGGTTTGTTTTCCTAGGGTGTGGGAGTCCAAAGCTAGAGGGCATAGGTTTGAGGTGAGAGGGCAAAGATTTAAAAGGGTCCTGGGGGCAACATTTTCACAGTGTGTGGTGCATGTGTGGAATGAAGTAGTGGATGCTTGTACAGTTACAACAATTAATCGACATTTGGACAGGTACATGAATAACAAAGGTTTAGAGGGATATGGGCCAAATGTAGGCAAATGCGACTAGTTTAGTTTGGGAAACTTGGTTGGCATGGATGAGTTGCACCGAAGGGTCTGTTTCCATATTGTATGATTCTATAACTGGAGCATAGACACACTCAATTAACACAGCATTTGCAACGTTAGCATCGTCTACTAAGGTAATCCATCCATCCCTATCTCTTACGTCTAGGATGTTCAATGTTTCCTGTTAAACCTAACCACCTCATCTACAGGATGCTATTATCATTTATCTCAGCTTACTTTCCTGGCACATTTCTTCATTCAACCATTTGGAATAACGATTCATATTATTTATCTATTTAAAGTGCACTTTGTTTGTTTAAACCCATGTTCATGGTGGCCTTTTATTTCTTGGGTTTATACAACTTCCTGTCCAACTTACTCTGATCATTACTTTTTACTTTGCGGCACCATTTAACTTTGAAACCACCAATGGATGTTCTCCAAAAAAAACAGGACAGCAGCTATGCCAGTGCATTCTCTTCACCTGTGCATGAGGTTATAGGTGTCACTGTCTGGGCCAGCACTTTGGGCCCATCAGTAGTTGCCTTGGACAAGGAGGTGATGAGCTGCCTTCCTATGCACAGTCTAGCTATTAGCGAGTTTATGAAATCTCTCCCAATCCCTGCCAATTCAAGAGGATTCCCAGTTTTGTGAATGTCTGATTTACAAACACGGTCTCATACAGGCGTAGTTTTGAAGACCCATCATATGAACAAACAGCTTTCCACTGTCCTGCATCGTGCTCCGAGTTGTGAACTGACTCCTGAACAGAAGCTGTTCACAACCTGGATTCTGCTTGTCTCTGGGGATATAGGGGAGGGTGGGATTAGAGTATTGAGCTCGATGATCGGCCATGATCATAATGAATGGTGGAGCAGGCTCGAGGGGCTGAATGGCCTGAATGTCATCAAGCAAGCATGGGCAGCACCAAGGGCGAGTTACCAGTTAATGATGGAAAATGGATGACCGAGTTACACAGTATTTGTCCACTGTACTCAGTGAGATACTGTCCTAGACTCTTCTTCCCCCGCCTCCTCATTGAAGTAGCATTTCAAGCCTGTGTTGACCCAGACAGTGGTTTCTGTTTTTTGGCTGTATGTGCTAAGTGTTCACAAAATCTCATGGCAGTCCTGAGTGGTCAGTGACAGTGAGCAGGACCCATATGATGTGAGGGATCCATTCCATTGCTGTGCAGCTGAGGCAATAGCAAATGTTCAAGTCTGTCTTGAGTAAATGGGACTAGATTAATTGAGGATATCTGGTTGGCGTGGACGAGTTGTAGTTCAGGGGCTGTTTCCATGCTGTGTATCTGTTGAGAAGCCACTCCACGTGGGAGATGGGCGCTTTCCGTGAGCAACAAGTTTCCCATCAGCTCCTCTGTGTGCATCCTGAAAGTGGAGCCAGCCTCAAACCTGAGATGGTCAGAGGGCTGGCATTAGTACCATGTGGGGAGGAGGTGTGAGTGCTGGGCGCTGTGGCACAGTATAGTGTGGAGAAGAGAGTGGAAGCAACTATAAGGGTTGGACTTGGTTCTTTCCTTCTGCAAACAGACCGACTTCTTGCTGAGATTGGGAAGTTGTCATGCAGTGGAGCATTAATAAGCTAGCGATGCTTGAGGTCTCTGCTGTCAGGAAGAGGATGTGTGTGGTGAGTGTGACAGAGGTTCATTTGTTGCCAGAAAGGATGGCTGAGGGCAGGATGCCGCAACAGGAAGGCGATCTGAGTGGAATTCTGGCCGGGTGCGGCTAGTGGGAACTGTCCTGCTGGGCAGTCCAGGTTAGCCCCTTGGTCCCAACTCGTCTTTACATTTAATAAGACGAGCTGTAGCAAAAGACCCCACAAGCACAGAATACATAAATCAGTTCTAGTCACTTCCTAAAGAATAGTGTCTGCAGAATAGAGTTTAATTGGACTTTATCTGGCAGCTAACCATCAATTCTGTGGTTAAAAGCACTTTGACGAGCTGCTGTGCACATAATTACAGCCTGCGTCCAAATCAGAATTAGTCTATAACTGTACACACCCAGTGTGCAAAAATAACACGAGTATCTCATTATTTCAAAATAAAGCTGCTTGATGAGACTTTGGTTACATTATTTTTTACTCATTCATTCATGGGATGTGGATGTCAGCATTTATTGCCCAGAAACCAGTGAAGACCCCATTACGTTGCTGTGGGTCTGGAGTCATGTGTAGGCCAGACTGAGTAAGGAAGGCAGATTTCCTTCAGGTTATTTGTGAACCAGGTAGGTCTTTATGTCAATCAACAACGATTACGTGGTCATCATTAATCTAGCTTTTTATTACAGACTTTTATCGAATTCAAATGTCACTGTGCTGAGGTTTGAACCTTTGTCCCTGGAATATTCTCCTGTGTTCCTGAATTCCTGTTCCCATGACATTACCACTACGCCAACCTCTCTGTCCAGGCTTTGCGCTGTT
Source organism: Chiloscyllium punctatum (assembly GCF_047496795.1). Lineage (NCBI taxonomy): Eukaryota > Metazoa > Chordata > Chondrichthyes > Orectolobiformes > Hemiscylliidae > Chiloscyllium > Chiloscyllium punctatum. Next base: position 7,409,335 of record NC_092754.1, read on the forward strand.
TCGAGGATTTCATTTGTATAATGTGTCATTTTGGACCTCCTCTGACCTTATTTTATTTAAAGCCAATAACTGAAAGGGGGAAAGAAACTGCACGGCTCCCTGGAGAGCAGCAGGGCAGCACTGAACCTGCTGGCAGATCTAGTGGGAACATGACAGACTGAACGGCCTTGATCTGATCCTGTAGTGTGTGTGTGTGTAGAGCTGCCCCCGTCTTGTCCAGTGCTGGTGATGACCTGGGATCTTTACTTTGCCCCCATACCCTTTGATGTTCCTCCCTGGCTAAAAATTTTCCGATGGCTTGTCTCCTGCTCCTGAAGGTTTAGTTTTGGAGTCTTTTGTCTCTGTTAACAACCAAAGGGTCAGTTATTGTAGGGCTACTGTGAGTGATGCTAAGTGGAAAGCACCTTCAAGTGCCCAAGATGTGATCTTATTGTGGTCTGAGCCACTTGGGACTATGGTGAGACATGGTAGAGTTGGCAAGGCCTATCTCAAAGTCAGGAGCAACCCATTGCATCTTTTATGCAGTTGACCAGTAATGTGGCGAATTTCTGCCAGCCAGTGATGAATTGTCAATCGCGGGGGTTATTGTTTCTAAACACTGTTGTAACAGCCCAAACTTGCCTCATTATTATCCAGTTCCTGGCTTATCAAATGTGCCCAAACATGCTAAGTGTTGCGAATCCTCGACATGGCAGTCAGAGCGGGTACCTGATGCTCGCTGCTGGCTCTGTCAGATACCGGGCACCAGTGCCTCAGGGCACGCTTCATGGGAACTGGCCATGCACACACCACATCCAAGAGACATTGGCATCTAATGTGTGCCACCCTCTCATGGTACATCTGCGATCCACTCTGCTATTCAGTGCTACCTCACTAACTCCCATTGTAATGTAGCAGCAAGGGCACTCTGTGCTCAAGGGGACACATCCAGCTCAGGGCCTGCCCCAGGCCGTATCTCCAGGCTGTTCTCTCGCTCTATTAGGACTTTGATCTGACCTGGATGCTCACAGCACCCCCTGCCTCGCATTGACTTGCCTTTTGTGCACTTTGTTTCTCAGCTAACGCTAGCAGGCTTGTGCTGATGTGGTCCTGCCATGTTGTTTAGTGCAGACACACAGCTAGTCCCAGTTGACAGGGGTCCTCAGTAAGGTCTGAGAGAACATTAACTTGGTGGTTGGGGGGGGGGGTGTCCCACCACAGAAAGTCAAGGACAGCCTCCAGTACCAGTCCAGAGACTTGGAAATGATCAGTCAGCCTCTCTGGGTGGTCACAGTCAGGATGCCGCCCCTATAAGGGGTGAGGAGCTGGATGTCTGGCAGCCTACCACCTGTCTTGACTCTTTCTGCCCTCTGAGGGGATGGGGATTCCTCCTGAAGTGAAAGCCACTTATTGGCATGTTTGAAGCTATTGGTGGAGGTGGGGAGTTACAGTCATACAGTAAAGAAACAGGGCCTTCTGCCCATTATGAGCCAGATGGCCTTCTGAGATTATCACTGGACCATTGACCCAAAGACCCAGGTAATGTTCTGGAGACACAACTCTGGGAGTCCTGCATGGCTATTGGTGACCATGCAGGACTCCCAGAATCCTGTTGGATTATAACCTGGTGTCGTCTGATGGTGGCAGTTGAATCCAGTAAGAGTCTGGAGTTAAGAGTCTAACAATGAAACCACTGTCTATTGTCAGGAAAATCCCAGCTGGTTCACTCATGTCCTTTAGGGAAGGAAATCTGCAGTCCTTACCTGAGGAGATGCTGGAATTGGACTGGGATGGACAAGGTAAATAAATCAGACGACACCAGGTTATAACCCAACAGGTTGATTTGAAATTATGCTTTCTGAGCTGGAGGAAGGAACAGTGCTCGGAAAGCTCGTCCTTCCAAATAAACCAGCTGGACCAGAACCTGGTGTCATTTGATTTTGGACCTTTTACCTGGTCCGGCCTATGGGTGACCCACAGCTTGTCCAGGTGCACAGCAAGCTTTTCAAGATGGCGTGGGCACGAACGATATTTCTGGGATATCCTGGCAGCAGTGAGTGGTTCCTGGAATGGTAAGAGGTCAGCTGGGGGCTGGAATCAAATGTAAGGAATGTTGTAGGGGCAGGCTGTGTAGTTAATGAGGAGAGTTTGGTGAGGTACAGAGGAAAAAAACCTCACGGAGCCTCACAGTACAAAACACTCCAAATAAAACCTGCAAGAATCATCCCACTGATGTGATGGGCTGAATGGTCATCTGCAGTGCTATATTTTTCTTGACCTAATTTTCAGTGCCTTGGTCCTTATCTTTTTCGGATAAAATGGACTTTCCCATGTTGAAATTTTCCACTAATGAATTAGCATGAGTTTTTTTTTTAAATCATTCATAGGATGTGGGCGGTGCTGGCTGGGTCGGCATTTATTACCCATCCCTAGTTGCCCCTTGAGAAGGTCAGGGTGATCTGCCTTTTTGAACTGATTCACAATGCCCTTAGGGAGGGAATTCCAGGATTTTGACCCAGTGACATTGAAGAAACAGCAATATATTTCCAAGTCAGGACAATGAGTGGCTTGCAGGGGAACTTGCAAGGAACTGGTGTTCCCATATATCTGCTTCCTTCAGAGCTATATGATTTTATGAACCATTAGTTATTTATTGAGGTAATTTAAACCCCCCTTGAGAGCCCAATAGATGATTCACCATTTGATGAACCACCCAATAATAAAACCTTGGGAAGTCCCAGGTATAACCCATGGCTGGAATGAAGGAGTTGATCTGAGTCAGGGAACACGCTGATCAACTGAGTGACTCTGGGTTAGGATTTCTGCTCCTAATCACTTGCGTTTTGGGCTCCCTATGAAAATGTTCAAGTTTATGGATGGGGTGAGGTTCAGATGCAATGTTTCCAACAACCTGGGCACTCCTAACTGCAAGCAGTCAGCTGGAGCTCTTTGGCGAGGTTCATGTCCGAGATACCCACTGAGAGGAGGAAGCCTCATGTGCCCAGTGGTCAAAGAGCTATATCCTTACAAGGTCACATTTGTCACAATGTCTTGCCCCTCCCTGCCTTTTACATTCCTGCCGATTCCTGTCTGTGTTCCTGTGGCCTTCTGGGAATGCACCGACATTTTCCTGTTGAACTTGCAGTTCATCCTGAGTCAGATAGTTGCCGGGATGAACTCTCCTGGAGACCCGGGCGGGTGTGCCCCACGGCGTTTGTGCATTGTCATTCCACAATGGTTGTGGAAGCGAGGGGGACCGGAAGTGCTGAACTCACAGCTTGCCCCCCCCCCCATGTTTCTCTCTGGTACATCGAGGTTGAAGATACTTGTGTGCTGTGGTGACTTATAGAGTCATAGAGATGTACAGTATGGAAACAGACCCTTCGGTCCAAGCCGGCCAGATATCCCAACCCAATCTAGTCCCACCTGCCAGCACCCGGCCCATATCCCTCCAAACCCTTCCTAGTCATATACCCATCCAGATGCCTTTTAAATGTTGAAAGTGTACCAGCCTCCAACACTTCCTCTGGCAGCTCATTCCATACACACACCACCCTCTGCGTGGAAAAGTTGCCCTTAGGTCCCTTTTGAATTTTTCCCCTCTCACCCTAAACCTATGCCCTCTAATTCTGGACTCCCCCACCCCAGGAAAAGACCCTGTCTATTTATCCTATCCTATGGTCTTATAAACCTCTAAGGTCACCCCTCAGCCTTGTGCACAATCATTCCAACTTCGACATTAAATCTTTTCGGTTTTCCAATTTCGAATCCTGGATCAATCCGTCTGAGAAGAGGTTCCTTTATTTTTATTTTTGTCTCCTGACCGCCCACCAAACAATGGGTGGCTCCGTCATAACCAACCAGCCCCACGCTGTGCTCGGTTAGTTGTCCCAAAGGGAAGACGTGAGAAACCCAAAATCTGGATCCCCAGAGAGAGAACGTCACCGTGCCTTCACTCCCCTTCCTCTGCTTTGTGATCACTTGTCCGTGACAATGTTTGCAAAGTGTGGGTATCTGCTGATGATAGAGATTGTTGCTGGTCTGGGATATCCTTCCTGGGACTGGGCTGCCAACTGACTACTTTACTGACCTTGCTTTTTTTAAAATTTTGTTTGTGGGATATGGGCATCAGTGTCAGGGCCAACCATCCTGACTTAGAAATGTAGGAATGGCCATTTAGCCCCTTGGGCCTGTCCCATCATTCAGTGAGACCACAGCTGGTCTGCGGCCTAACTCCATATCGGCCTGTCTTTGCTTAACAACAACTTATTTCTCTCTGATTTTAAAATGAACAACTGCTCCAGCATCCACTGCTGTTCGTGGAAGAGAGTTCCAAACCTCTCCCACCTTTTGTGTGTGTGTGTAGAGGTGTTTCCTAACAACACTCCTGTAATTTTGCTTCTAGGCCCAAGTTGCCCTTGAGATGGTCTCCTGCTGCAGTCCAGGCTATGCAAGGACACCCACAATCATGTCAGGGATGCAATGCCAGAATCTTGACCTAGCGACACTGAAGGGATGGCGCTGTATTTCCAAGTCAGGATGGTAAGTGGCTCGGAGGGGAACTTGCAGGGGGTGGTGTTCACGTGTGTCTGCTGCCCTTGGCCTTCTGGGTCAAGGCTTCCCAACTTGTCAGTCCGAGCTCCCCCGTTGGGTTAGCAGCCAAAAATTGGCTTTGACCAAACAATGGAGTTCTAACCAAGTACAGAGCACGTGGGTCAGAGTCAAGAGTGGCCCCTTTTAGATATTGCAGTTCTCTCCCGTTGACAGCACAGACTCAACGAAGGGCTTATGCCTGAAATGTCGATTCTTCTGCTCCTCGGATGCTGCCTGACCTGTGTGCTTTTCCAGCACCACTCTTGACAAAGACGCAGTCTTGTAGACTGAAAGCTGTGCTTAAAAGCCAATGGCAAGGCAGGGTACACATTAAAGAAACCCCACCCCCACCACAAACACCTCTCACAGGTCTCCCAGCAGCCTTTTTGAGCGCTGAACTGGAGTTAGGGTAAGGAAATATTTGGGAAGCACTGTCCTTGGTGGTAGACGCCACAGTTTTAGAAGCTGCGGTGGAAGCAACTTCAGTGAGTTGCTGCAGTGACTCTTGTCGATGGTACATACTGCTGCAACTGAGTGTCAGCAGTGGAGGGAGAGGACGATCTTAACTTGCTGTCGCTAAAGCAAGTTTGAAGGAGGTCCATTGTTGGATGCAGAGCTTCCTGTTCCATAGATAACCAACTGGATTTTGATCCTCTGCTACAGTACCACCCGTTGTAACCCTGAGCTATCGAGTGTCAGCACAACAAAGCCAAAGGACCAGTTGGAGATGCCATGCAAATGGCTGACATGGTAGCACTGTGTAAGCTGCGGAAAGTTCCAAGCTCCTCCTCCTCCTCCTCCTCCTCCTCCTCATGGTTCCCTTCTCCCTGTCTGGCAGCCAGTAGAGTTTCTCATGTGCAAACCAAGCCCACAGTACAGCAAGCCCTTTCTAAAGGTCAACCAGACCATTACACAGTTGCAGGAAATGAGTTAAGAGCATGGAGATTAATTAATTCCACTGTACAATTCTGAATCCTCATCTGAGTGCATCGTTTGAGCTTTTTAGATTATACATGATGAATCCATTATAATTGGTTTGAGATCTGTGTGCAAAAATCAATTAAAAACTGAGCCCCAGCTTTTATCCAAGGTGAATTGAATGAGTCTGTGGTTTAAATGATTTTTGAATTGCTTTGAATGTATATGGATACTCACGCATCTGACACACCAGCTCTCAGTTAGTACAGTGAGCAAGTGATGGAGGAATGAGGAAGTTGTAAACTTTGTGTCTGCCTTTTATTTTTTGGGGTAAAAAGGTCTTTTGCCTTGGTAGATATTTTTAATCACACTGTCCAACGAGGTTATGACACACCTCAAACTTGAATCTGGGTCTCTGAGCTCAGAGCTAGGGACCTTACCATTGTGTGACAAAAGCCCCACTCTTTTTTTTGCCTTTGGTAAAAGCTCTTCAGTGATTTATTTCATCTGTGAAAGAAAGCAAGTAATTAGCATGTATAGTGTGCCTTTTATGGTCCAAGAGTATCCCAGTACGCTTTACAGCCCCTGACATACTTTAAAAGTGTAGTCACTGTCAAAATGAAGGGAATGCAGCAACCATTTTGCACACAGCCAACACTCTCAAACTACAGTGGTCAAGGCTCTCCCTTTTAAATGGGATCACCTGTGTTTCTCTAAATACCATCATGGGATCCATCTGCAACATCCTTGGAAATCTTTCCTGAACCCTTTCCTGAACATCCTCCCTACAGGAGGGAGACCAGAATCTCGCGCACACTAGCGACTGCAGTAACTCGTCATTTGGGTGACCATAAGATCAGCTTTATAAATGCAGCCATCAACTCAAGGCTTCGGCAGCACTGAGCCCTACAGCTGATTGAGGAAGCTGAACACATTGAAGGACAGAGTGTCTGCCGTACCTCTGGTTTGGCAGTTTAGTGAGGAAACCTACAAAGCACTGTTAAATCTTTTTAGCTTGTTTATTCTGGGTGCCTCCATGTTGTTCATGGGATATTGCCATCACTGACAAAGCCAAATTAATTGCCCGTCACTTGACAATTGTTAAGTGTCACCACACGTCAGCCAGACCAAGTAAAGATGACAGATCTCCTTCTCTGAGTAATGAGTGAACCAGATGGAATTTTTCTTTTAACAGTAGTTTCATGGTCGCCATTACTGAGACAAGTTCTTAGTTCCAGACATTTTGGTTCCAACTAGTTGACATTTCATTTAATGGAATCCACCACCTGCCATGGTGGGTATTGTACTTGTCCTCGGGGTATGCTTCTCTAGATTACTCAAATGAGACAGATTATTGTACAACAGCAGCACCAGTTTCCACAATTCTTGGGAAAATCTAGCAGAGAAGCTCAATCAGACCACGTTCCACCCCCACTATCCTTCTCATCTGAGAACAGGGACCTTATGGAGCAGTGGTAATGCCAGTAGGTCTGTTTGGTTCAAGTCCCAAATGCTTCAGAGGTGTATATTAATGCCACTGAACAGGTTGACTGTAGATAGTTTTAATGAAAATGCGGTTGTTCACTAATATCTCAATGTGTTATTCTAGGACAGGGACACGAGATGAGAAAAGCTCTTTGTGTCGGAGGGTTTTGTGTATCCCTTGGCCTTCCTAAAAATGATACACTTATCCTATTAGCTCACAGATTACTCAGTCGCCAACTCGAAGGCATAGGTTTAAGGTGAGAGGGGAAAGATTTAAAAGGGACCGAAGGGGCAACATTTTCACACAGAGTAGTGTGTGAGCTGCCAGAGGAAGTGGTGGAGGCTGATACAATTACAGCATTTAAAAGGCATCTGGATGTGTACATGAATAGGAAAGATTTAGAAGGAGATGGGCTGGGTGCTGGCAAATGGGACTAGATTAATTTAGAATATCTGGTTGGACAAGTTGGGCCAAACGTTTTTGTGCTGAAAATGTGTTGCTGGAAAAGCGCAGCAGGTCAGGCAGCATCCAAGGAGCAGGAGAATCGACGTTTCGGGCATCAGCCCTTCAGGAAAGGCTGAAGAAGGGCTGATGCCCGAAACATCGATTCTCTTGTTCCTTGGATGCTGCCTGACCTGCTGCGCTTTTCCAGCAACACATTTTCAGCTCTGATCTCCAGCATCTGCAGTCCTCACTTTCTCCCTAAATGTTTTTGTACTGTGTAGACTCTGTTGTGAGCGTTTGGTTAGTTCAAGGTAGTTTGGAAGATGTTGTCTGGTTGTAATGATTCAAATACCCAGCAGAGGGAGTACAGGGTGGAACTAACTCAGCATTAATTTGCACTGGAAATGGGAGATGGGAGCAAAATAATTCTGGGCAGTGATGGTGGGACCATTCAACGAGCATAGCCTCGAGCACTCTGAGGGGTCCAGTATAAACCCAGTTACTAAGACAAATATTAGAGAGTAGGGTAAGAGGAGGTTTGATAGATGTTTTCAAAACCATGAGGGAACTGGATAGAATAGAGAGGGAGAATGTGTTCCTGCCTGTAAAAGGAACCAGAACAAGAGGGCAGAGATTTAAAGGGAGGCGCAAAAGAAGTGAGGGTAATTTTGAGGAAACCCTCTTAGATCCAGCAAGAAGCTGCAATACAGAAGTAGTGCCTGGAAATGTAGTGGAGGCAGGTTCATCTGAGACATTCAGGAGGGTATTGGATGATGATATGGATAGAAATGGTGTGCAAGGGTATGGGGATGAAGCAAGAGATTGGCACAAAGTAATGATTGTCTGAAAAGTTTGTATAGATATGAGGGACTGAATGGCCTCCTACACCATAACAATTTTGTGTTATGCACAAATCACACCTAAGATGCATATCCATGTGAATTATATTCATTCAGTAATAAACACTCAGAGCTTTATAACTCAGGATCTGTTAGAAATCAGTAGACTATTTACAGAGAGGATCCTTTACCATGACATTAATTGATTTAAAGGGTAAGCTTTTTGCATAAATTGAAATGTTGGAACATCTCAAATTAATGAGAGCATACACCTTCAAAGAAATGGGGAGTAAATCAGTCATTAGTGCCTGTCTCCTCTAATAATAAACAAGCTCAGAAAATTCTCTCTCAGAACGGTGATCCCCTTAAGTGTGAAGCAGTAAAGGAGGAATTGGGACCTGGTGGTTTTGGTCCAGTTGGTGAGATGACTGTTGTGTGGTGCTGAATAACGTCAACATGGGTTCACTTCCCATTCCAGCTTGACATAGGCGGCAGGTCCTTGCATCTTGTTTTACCTTGTACTTGATACATAACCAATTATCTCTCGTCTCTCCTTTTCTTTTTATCTCTCCCTCTCTCACTCCTCTTTTCTTTATCTTTCCTTTTTTTCTCTCTGTCCTCTCGTGCTCTCTCTCGCTGTCTCCCCCCCACTCTCTCCCCCCGCTCTCTGTCTCTCCCCCCGCTCTCTGTCTCTCCCCCCGCTCTCTGTCTCTCCCCCCCTCCCCCGTCTAGCCCCCCTCTCTGTCTCCCCCCTCCCATCTCCCCATATGCGCGCTCTCTCTCTCTCTCTTTTTTTCTCTCTTTTCTCTTTTTTTCTCTCTCTTCTCTTTTTTTCTCTCTCTCTTCTCTTTTTTCTCTCTCCTCTTTTTTTCTCTCTCTCCTTTTTTTCCCTCTCTTTTTTGCTCTCTCTCTTCTCTTTTCTTCTCTTTTCTCTCTCTCTCTCTCTCTCTCTCTCTCTTTCTCTCTCTTCTCTTTTTTTCTCTCCTCTTTTTTTCCTCTCTCTTCTCTCTTTTTCTCTCTCTCTTCTCTTTTTTCCTCTCTCTCTCTCTCTCTCTCTTCTCTCTTCTCTCTTTTTCTCTCTCTCTTCTCTTTTTTTCCTCTCTCTCCTCTCTTTTTTTTCTCTCTCTTCTCTTTTTTCTCTCTCTCTCTTCTCTTTTTTTCCTCTCTCTCTTCTCTCTTTTTTTCTCTCTCCTCTTTTTTTTCTCTCTCTTCTCTTTTTTTCTCTCTCTTCTCTTTTTTTCCTCTCTCTCTCTCTTCTCTCTCTCTCCTCTCTCTCTTCTCTCTTTTTTCTCTCTCTCTTCTCTTTTTCTCTCTCTCTCTCTCTCTTCTCTCTCTTTTTTTTCCTCTCTCTTTTTTTCTCTCTCTCCTCTTTTTTCTTTCTTTCTCTCTCTCTCTTCTCTCTCTTTTTTTTCCTCTCTCTTTTTTCTCTCTCTCCTCTTTTTTCTTTCTCTCTCTCTCGCTCTCTCTCGCTCTCTCTCGCTCTCTCTCCCATGCACGCACGTTCCCCCCCTCTCTAATAGAGAGGATTGCCTGTGGTCCCATATGGAATCTGGAGCTCCTGAAGGAGTCGGGGACTGTTCTGACTATAGTGGTTATTGGGTTTCAGCGCATGTTTTGACCTTCATCTCCTGAGGCTTGAAAAGAGAATTAAGATAATAACGATGACTCTGTCAGTGCGCAGAACCATGGTGAGCTCTCCCCTGTGGTGCTGCACCCATAGGTGATGCAGTGGTCACGTTCTCAACCTCCAGTGCCACCTGCTGGAAGAGCTGGGTAGTCATCTCTGTCGTCTGTTCATTTGAAATGCTGAGCATCTGGAAACCCATGAGAGATGCATCACACATTGACCAGAAAGAAGGCAGAAATATGTCATCCAGATTCCTGTTGTTCCCAACTATTTCAGTCATCCAAACCCACCAGTGTGCATGTTGGTTTTTAAAATTCCAGACCATAAGGGAGTGAGGTGACCGGTAGTGGTTTAATCTGGGGGTCACCATGCCTTGGGTGAGGGGAGAGGTTGAGATGGAGAATCTTTCATGGTAACCTCAGCTGCTGTGGGAATTGAACCCTTGCTGTTCGCATCGCTCTGCATCGTAAACTTTATAAACTGAGCTCACTGCCCCCTGTAAAAGTAAAGATGCAACACTGAATTTCTACAAAAATGAAATCTGGATGCGGTGAAAGTACCATGTACCATTTTGATTTTGTACTAGAGAAAGAGTGTTAAGGTAGAAAGGGAGTACAGCAGACTGCCTGGTATGAGAAATAAAAAAGAAATTACCAGGAAAAACATAAAGAGGAGGATGTTTCTTTAGAATCCCTACAGTGTGGAAAGAGGCCATTCGGCCCAACAAGTTTTCGCTGACCCTCTGAAGAGTATCCCACCCAGACCCATTCCCCTATCCTATTACTCTACATTTCCCATGGCTAATCCACCTAACCTACACATCCCTAAACACTATGAGCAATTTAGCATGGGTAATTCACATCTGTGGATTGTGGGAGGAGACCGAAGCACCTGGAGGAAATCCATACAGACACAGGGAGAACGTGCGAACTCCACTCAAACAATCGTTTTAAGGCAGCAATCAAGTCCGGGTCCCTGGTGCTGTGAGGCAGCAGTGCTAACCACTGAGCCACCATTTTATTATAGTGGAAAAAGTCAGGGTTGACTTGATAGGAAGTGTTTCAAATGATGGAGGGGTTGTTCGGAGCAGTTGGAATGTGCGATTGAGAGATCTAAACAAGGCAACGTGACATGTAAGGGATTTAGGAGAGAGCACAGGAACAGTAGGAGGTGGTGGTGTCACAGTAATATCACTGGGTTAGTGAGCCCTATGGGGATGTGCCAACATGGAAGCTGGTGGAGTTTAAATTAAACTAATAACATCTGAAAGCTAGCCCTCAAGCCATGAAACTGTCACGGACAGAAAGAAAATATAAACAGGAGATTAGAATCTCCTCGGAATCTCCTCCTGACTCTGACCTAGCTGGCCACAGCCAGTGTGAACTGCTGCTGTTGGTTTCTGGTTTTTTTGGGGGGGGGGGAAACCTGATTCCTAAACTGGCTGAACTGTATAGCCAGTTTGTTAACTGATAGTGTTTTTTTTTTCTTTAATACAAAGGGATATCATAGACAGATGTAAAAACCAGTCACGGTCACTTTAGATTTTGAGTCCTGCTCTTTAGTTCACTGGCCGTGAGGTGGGTTTAGCTCAGTTGGTTGGACAGCTGATTTGCAAAGGGGAGAAAGTGAGGACTGCAGACGCTGGAGATCAGAGTCGAAAAGTGTGGGGCTGGAGAGGCACAGCAGGTCAGGCAGCGTCTTCTCCTTGGTTGCTGTGCTTTTCCAGCAGGTTTGCAATGCAGAGTGACATCGACAGCACAAACCTTCTCAACATCTCCCTGACGGTGTGAAACCCGAAGGATGAACCACCACCAGTCGTCTCTGTCAAACAAGACAGTAGTCCCATGAGACTGGGGCAGCTTTAACCTTCCTTTTGGGGAAGGAAATCTGCCTTCCTTACTTGGTCCGGCCTACTCATGACTCCAGACCTACGGCAATGCAGTTGACTCTGGACTGCCCTTTGAAATGGCCCTGCACACACGGGCAGTTAGACATAGGCATCAATTACTGGCATTGCCATCCCACAAAATAATTAATAACAGAGTTGGGAAGCTATGGGAAACTCCTTAGTTGTCATGTTTGACCTTGACATCAATCCATTCCACACAGCGGAGAGATTAGAAAGGGCCTGAGGGCAAGGTTCAGTGTTTCACCTCCCAAAAAGCGATTCTTGCAGCTAAAGAATCTACATCAATCGGAATTTCTTTGAACGATCAATTGCAAAAAAAAGTACTTTTTAAAAAAAAAATCCTTGTCTATAATTGTTCATTCAGTGACTGACTCAAAGTAAGTACAGGATGTTTTGTAAAGACGCAACATCCTTCGCACAGTTCTGTTACTTTTGAGTAAAGATTGTCTCAGCCTTGCTATAGAAAGGATGTTCTAAGACTTGAAAGGGTTCAGAAAAGATTTACAAGGATGTTGCCAGGGTTGGAGGGTTTGAGCTACAGGGAGATGCTGAATAGGCTGGAGCTGTTTTCCCTGGAGCGTCGGAGGCTGAGGGGTGACCTTATAGAGGTTTACAAAATCATGAGGGGCATGTTTAGCATAAATAGACAAGGTCTTTTCCCTGACATAGGGGAGTCCAGAACTAGAGGGCATAGGTTTAAGGTGAGAGGTAAAAGATATAACAGAGACCTAAGGAGCAATATTTTCACGTAGAGGGTTGTACATGTACGGAATGAGCTGCCAGAAGTGGTGGAGACTGGTACAATTACAACATTTAAAAGGCATTGGGCTGGATATGGGAATAAGAAGGGTTTACAAGGATATGGGCCAAATAGTGGCATATGGGATTAGATTAGGTTAGGATTTCTGGTTGGCATGAACTAGTTGGACCGAAGGGTCTGTTTCCATGCTGTACATCTGACTGTATGACTCTATAACCATCTTCATTGCACTGAGTGTTGAAAGTAAGGTAGAAAATGTCAGGTTATCTGCCGATCAGGAATATGTTTGCAAAAGGAATGGTTGGAAAGTTGTTTGGATTGGGTGCTTTTTTTTTGTGACAGTCTGTTTGTCTGTTTTCTTATGACCTATATGTGCCAGACATAGTGAGACACCCCTTGACCTGTAGTATTCCTTCACATGTTAACAGCAGGTTTACTTTTGTGTCACTAAGATAGTATGAGAAAGTATTTAATTGGGGGAAGGGGATCTACAATGCTATTAGGCAGGAACTGTGGAATATAAATTGGGAGCAGATATTCTCGGGGCAATGCACTACAGAAATGTGGATGCTGTTTAGGAAGCACCTCTGCGATTGCTGGACAGGTTTGTCCCACTGACACAAGGAAGGGTTGGTAGGGTGAAGAAATGTGGATGACAAGGGCTGTGGAACATCTAGTCAAGAGGAAGAAGGGAGCTTACTTAAGGTTGAGGAAGCAAGGATCAGACAGGGCTCCAGAGGGAACTGAAGAATGGACTTGGAGCTAGAAGGGGGTATGAAAAAGCTTTAGCTGATAGGATTAAGGAAAACCCCAAGGTGGAACAAGTGGACGACCAGAGTGAGGGTAGGGCCAATCAGGGATAGTGGAGGGAACTTGTGCCTGGAGTTGGATCAGATCAGGGAGGTCCTTATTGAATACTTTGCTTCAGTATTTACTATTGAGAGGGACTTTGTCATTTGTGAGGACAGCATGAAACTGACTGATATGCTCAAACAGGTTGATGTTAGGAAGGAGGATGTACTGAACATTTTGAAAAAAACATGAGCATAGATAAATTCCCTGGGCCAGATGGGATACTGCTGAAAATATGTTGCTGGAAAAGCGCAGCAGGTCAGGCAGCATCCAAGGAACAGGAGAATCGACGTTTCGGGCATCAGACGGGATACTCCCAAGGTTACTACAGGAAGCGAGGGAGGAGATTGCTGCACCTTTGGTGATGATCCTTGCGTCCTCACTGTCCATGGGAATAGTGCCAGATGATCAGAGCGTGGTAAATATTATTCTCTTGTTCAAGAAAGGGAATAGAGAAACCCTGGGAATTACAGACCAGTCCGTCTTATGTCAGTGGTGGGCAAGTTATTGGAGAGGATTCTGAGAGACAGGATTTATGATTATTTAGAAGAGCTTAGTTTGATTAGAGATAGTCAGCATGGCTTTCTGAGGGACAGGTCTTGCCTCTCAAGCCTTATTGAATTCTTTGATGTGACAAAACGCATTGAAGGGAGAACAGTGGTGCACATGGATTTTAGCAAGGTGTTTGATAAAGATCCCCATGGTATGCTCATTTAGAAGGTAAGGAGGCATGGGATATGGGGAAATTTGGCTGTCTATCTGGATACAGAATTGGCTGGCCCATAGAAGACCGAGCATGATAAGTGGAAAGTATTCAGTCTGGAGCTCCGTGATCAGTGGTGTTCTGCAGGGATCTGTCCTGGGACCTCTGCTCTGTGATTTGTGTAGGTAATTTGGATGAGGAAGTGGAAGGGTGTGTTAGTAAGTTTGCCAATGACATAAAGATTGGTGGAGTTGTGGATAGTGTGGATGGCTGTTTTAGATTGCAACAGGACATTGACAGGATGCAGAGCTGGGCTGAGAAGTGGCGGATAGAGTTCAGTCTGGATTCTTGGCAGTGTGGAGGAACAGAGGGATCTTGGGGTTCATGTCCAGAGATCCCTTAGAGTTGCCACCCGAGTTGGTAGGGTTGTTAAGAAGGCGTATGGTGTGGGCTTTCATTAGAAGGGGAATTGAGTTTGAGCTGCGAGGTTATGCTATACCTCTGTAAAGCCCTGGTTTGACCACACTTGACATATTCCGTTCTCATCGCCTCATTATAGGAAAGATATGGAAGCTTTCGAGAGGGTGCAGAGGAGATTTACCAGGATGCTGCCTGGACTGGAGGGCATGTCTTATGAAGAAAGGCTGAGGGAGCGAGGGCTTTTCTCATTAGAGTGAAGGAGGATGAGGGATGACTTGATAGAGGTGTACAAGGTGATGAGAGGCATAGATATAGTAAAGAGCCAGAGACTTTTTCCCAAGGAAGAAATGACTATCACAAGGGGGCATAACTTTAAGGGGGTTGGAGGAGGGTTTAGAGGTGATGTCAGAGGTAGGTTCTTTACAAAGAGTGTGGTGGGTGCGTGGAATGCACTGCCAGTGGTGGTGGTGGCAGAGTCAGACACTTTCGGGACATTTAAGTGACACTTGGATATGCTCCTGAGTGACAGTAAAATGGAGGGTATGTCAGTGATCTTGGATTAGAATAAATGTCAGCACAACATTGAGGGCCGAAGGGCCTGTACTGTACTGTACTGTTCTGTCTTCACTGTGGACTTCCACCTGTGTGCCCCCACAGTTTGAAGTTTGCCTTCGACTGGGTGAAATTCAAAGTATGATAAATTAGTGTTTGTTTCAAAGAGCTATCGGAGGCATGATGGGCTGGCTGACCTGCTGTGGTATGAGGTTCTCTGATTCCATTCTGTGCTCATTGTAAAGACTGAGATCATTCAGTTACAAGACCCACACTGCTGCCTCACAGCGCCAGGGACCCAGGTTTGATTCCACCCTTGGGTGACTGTCTGTGTGGAGTTTGCGCATTCTCTCCATGACTCTGTGGGTTTCCTCCGGGTGCTCTGGTTTCCTCCCACAGTCCAAAGGTGTGCAGTTCAGGTGGATTGGCCAGGATTGGGTCTGGGTGGGGTGGTCTTCAGAGACTTGATGGGCCAAATGCACATCTTTGGACTGTGGGTCACGAGCAGGATCTAGACTGGGTGCAGTCCAAGGGGAAACTAATCTGCTTTCTCTCTGCAGTGATGTTCTTTGCTCAGTTCCAATTAAGCCGATCAAACTGCCCATTCTCACTGGGTTTCGAACAGTGAGCCAAGTTCCGACTGCAGTACTCCTGTACGGAAGGCAGACTCGGCTACATTACTGAGTAATTCCTGGCATTCCAGCAAGCCTGACTCATCAGTTCTGTTCAAATTGGATAATGCCTTTCCAGCCTACTCAAGACTTGCTGAAAGAATACTGAGCAGGATTGTGGTTGAGGAAGCTTGTAAATGCTGTCAGAAATCTTGCTGTAGGATTTTAGTTGATCTCTGAAACACCAGGAGACGGGGGTCTGTGCTTCATACCCCACACTGGGGGTTTGACCTGGTCACGTCTGCCTTGCGTCGAGCTGGATGGAGTTAGCACATCAGAGTGAAGTATGCTTCCTTCCACTGTCCTGTTTAAGAATTGCAATCGAAAGGGAATCTACTTAGAGTTTCTGATCTAAATTGGAATCTAAGAATCTTGCCTCATTGCAGTCAGGGGAAACCATTTCCTGGTCTAACTAGAAGAGGTTGTTTGTGGTGAACAAGAGGAATTTATTACATGTTGGTCATGAGCTAAATTGTTGTGATGGACATTTTCAAAGGTTGAGGAGGACCAGACATTAGCTCTGGATCATTAGACTGTTCTGCATTTCCCCAGTCCCCAAGGGGGAGATGTTCCGTGACCTACCTTGGAAGCCTGTTAGAGCAAACGCATTCATTTCAAGGGGAAATTTAGCTTCCCAACAGCTCCCTGATCCCGATGTTCGGGCCACGGTAAACCGCGGGTAACTGAAAACACAGGAAATAAGTCCATGGATATGGGGGTCGCCCTGTAAAACATCATAGTGGGCGGTACTCAGGCAGGCTCCATATTAACCCTTTTTAAAACCCTTACACCTTCAGCTAACCATCTTCAGTCCCAGCCTCTTGGAACTTGGGCAGTGGTCCTTTTTCATTGGCTAGGAATTAAATAGAAAAATGGACAACTGAGTCGATGTGTCCCAGTGTCAGATTGCCTGCTCTCTGTCTGTGGGCTATACAGTGTTGTGGGAAAGGTCACCAGTCTCGGAGTCAGAATTGGGATTCAACGACAGAGTTTATTGTACAAAGAAACTGGAATTCCAGGGGGACAGCGAGATGGTTGTCAGCACGGCGCTCAGCTGTGAGCCTCCTCTCATTCTCGGAGCGGATAGCTGGGAGGAAGATGGACAGATCATGAAGGCAGTGCTGAGTTGGAAGGTTGGACCGGAGATAAGGTCAGGGGAGAGGAAATGAGGAAACTGGTGGAATCCACATTGATGCAATGGGATTGGAGTGTCCTGAGACGGAAGATGAGGTGTTCTTCCTCTGGGTGGCAAGGGTTTGGCGATGGAGGAAGCCAAGTGGGAGGGGGAGTTGAAGTGTTCAGCCATGGGGCAGTGGGGTTGGTTGGTGCGGGTGTCCCGGAGATGTTCTCTGAAGCACGATGCAAGTGGGCATCCTGTCTCCCTAATGTAACCAGGTCAAACCCCCAGTGTGGAGTATGAAGCACAGATGCCTGTCTCCGTCAAGGACATGCAAGTCCTTGGCCGCTTCCATCACCAAACCCTTACCACCTGATGCTGGAGGAAGAACATTTCATCGGGACCCTCCAACCCCACAGCATTAATGTGGATTTCACCAGTTTCCTCATCTCCCCTCCCACCTTATCCCAGATCCAACTCAGCAATGCCCTCATGACCTCTATCACCTGTCAATCTTCCTTCCCACCTATCTGCTCCACCCTCCTCTCTGACCTATCACCTTCACCCCCCCCCCCTTCCCCCCCCATCATCCACCTATTGCACTCTCAGCTACATCTCCCTACCCCTCCCACCCCCAAGGCTCCCAGCCTCATTCCTGATGAAAGGCTTTTGCCCAAAATGTTGATTCTCCTGCTCCATGGATGTTGCCTGACCTGTGCTTTTCCAGCACCACACCATCGACTCTAATCTCTAGCACCGGCAGTCCTCACTTTGGCCAGAATAAGTAGCGCCCCCACCTCTGGGCCAGAAGCTCAGCATTCGGGTCCCACCCCAGGATTTGTTGTAATGTGGCCGGACTGGTCAATTGTCTCCTGGGGAAAGTACTACTCATAAGCCTGGACCAATCAGATGAAAGTCCCATGGACCAGCCAATGGGAAACAAGGATAGGACAAAACTGAACCCTTAAGGGAAAGGTTATTTCATCCAAAACTCTAACCTAAAGATGGAGATTGTTTTAAGGTTCTTTCAGCTTGATGTCCAAACCAGCTTCCAAAAGGCCCTTTCCCCCAACTTGACCCCCACGGTTGGGTGCTGCCCCCTACAGGGAAAGCCTTGTATTTCGGCTAGGTGAGGAACTGCTCGCTGGCACTGAGTGAAGTTACAAGGACGGGCAGTTGATGAACACAGTCAGTGAAAAGTGGGAATGGGCTTGAAGGAAAGCTCAAAAGGGAAACAGTGAAGTGAACAGGAGGTAAAGACATCACGGAGGGTTGAAGGGAGGGGCGAGCAGTTTCTCACCAAATTTCAGCAGCTCTCTGTCAGACTTCGAATGCAGGACGAGCCCCTTGGATGATCATAGGAACTGTCAGCTGAAGTGATACAGGGCCATTAGCCTGATTACTCTACAGGACTGAGAGACTGCTGGAAATGATTACGTGAGGAGACTGACTGACATAAATCTTTGATGAACCAGAGCCCAGATTTCTCTGTGTTCAGTTTCTGTTCTCCACAGTTTGGCCAGTACAGTGGTAGAGAGGGCATTGCCTGAGGGTATGGGAGGGGAGGTGGGGGCTCAGCCATGGGAACAGCTGTGCTGATCTTGCAGATAGCTGGCACATCACAATAGGCCAACTGGATGACTTCTGTGCTGCTCCCATTCTACATTTGTGTGATTTGTGACCTGTGACCGGGGTAGATTGGGTCCTGTGCTTCTACAGTTTGTGACACTTGATGCTTTGAAGATCACAGGCTGAGAGAAACAACTCTTGAATTTTGTAGTTTAGTGCGCTGGACACATTTGCCAACTGTGGCTTCGTGATATTCCACTGAGTGTGTGGTTATTGGGAGGCTGGAGGGGCCTTGTAACCACACAGACATCTGAATCATCTCTCTGACTGTAATTTGTCATTTATTTTCCGGAATGGAGGAACTGAATTAGCTGTGACAGAATGGGCAAGAGCAGAACTTTGTAGGTTAACAGCAAGTTCAAAGAGATTCAGAATAAATCAAATGCTGAAAAACACAAACCCGTCTGTTGTGATTGTTGCAGGATGAGGGCGGCAATTTAAAGGACTCTTTCCCGTCTGTTGTGATTGTTGCAGGATGAGGGCGGCAATTTAAAGGACTCTTTTTGAGCTTCCCTCGGACAGCTGAGCGTCACAAGACTTACCCTCTACTCTCTCTGTTCTGTTTGAGTTGTTGAGCATCTCTACGAGCTTTGGAAAGAGGAAGCTCCTGTGACTAAAGCAGAAATTGCTGGAGAAACTCAGCAGGTCTGGCAGCATCCGTGGAGAGAGAAACGGAGTTAACGTTTTGGATCCAGAATCTTTCGTGAGACTGAGTAAGTACATTACATCTGATTCCTTTTCCTAATGTGAGTGTTTTAGCCACCGCCCTTCTCAGTTCTTTCTGGGCTATGAAGGGGTTATTGGTTTGACTGGGGAAAGGACATAGCTCTCTCTCTTACGTATTTTCACTTTTTTGATAAACTTCTACATTTCATCCTGACCAGAAAAGAACAAGCTGGTCAGACCCTGGGGCTTTAATTTCCAGCAGTGATAATCCCACGGCATCCATTTCACTGGCAACCCAGACACCGACAAGTTCAAAAAATAATTATATAGGAAAATGATACGTTTGCCTCTTAGCAAAGGGGTTGGATAGTGAGAGAAGGAGGTTTCGCTGTGTGTATATGATCCTATGGTGCACCACACCTGGGTTATGGCAGGGAATTGAGAGAATGTAGTGGAGAGTTGAGAAGGAAATGATGGCCTCGTGGTGTTATTGCTGGACTATTAATCCAGAGACCCAGATCATGTTCTGGGGACCTGGGTTCAAATCCCACCACAGCAGATGGTGAAACTTGAATTCTACAAAAAATAATTGTGGAATTAGGGTCTAACGATGACCATGAATTCGTTGTTGAAAACCCATTTGGTTCACTAATATCCTTTCGGGAAGGAAACTGGCCTACGTGTAACTCCACACCCACAGCAATGTAGTTGACTCTTGACTGCCCTCTGGGCAATTAGGGGTGGAGTAATAAGCACTTGTGCAGCCAGCGATGCCCACGTCCTGTGAATGAATTTTAAAAAGTCACTAGCTCATGTAGCGGAAGAGTTTTAAAATAAAGATACTCGCCGATATCACTTTTGGGTCTCCAGCAGACCCTGAGAGAAGTGCCTCAGCAGCAATGCTACCTTTCACCCCTGCTTTCCAATATTGCTGTCTCTTATTTGTGATTAGACAATGGGCAGTTCTGATTGTCACACTCCCAAGTCTTAAACTGAACACCACAATTCTGCCTTCCTCAGGAGAGTTGAGTATGTCTTGGGTACCCAGGATTGCACCTGCCCACCGCACCCTCCCGTGATTGGCATGGGGCTGTGTTGTGTTCCTCATATGTTTACAGGGAAGCTGATGAGAGCAGTTGGGAACAGTCCTGGTGATTTCCTCCTCATTTCTGAGATGTCTACAGAAGCAATCATCTCAACACCCACAAACGAAGCTGCATCAAAACATTAGTTCAACGAGCCAACACACACTGCAGCACAGAGGAACTGCGCAGAGCAGAGGAAAATCACCTACACCATGTATTCAAAAAGAACGGGTACCCAATGAACATTTAGTCCGCCGATTTCTCAGCAACAAAACCAAACAAGACCAGAAACCCTAGCCACTCTCCCCTACATCAAAGGCATTTCGGAAATGACTGCCAGAGTACTCAGACCCCTTGGCATCATGGTAGCCCACAAACCCCCCAACACACCAAAACAGCAGCTAATGAACTTGAAAGACCCTATACAGACAATGAGCAAAACTAATGTAATTTACAAAATACCATGCAAGGACTGTGACAAACAGACAGAAAACTAGCCACCAGGATTCGCGAACACCAACTAGCCACAAAAAGACATGACCCTCTCTCACTAGTATCCTCACATATGGATGAGGAAGGACACCACTTCGACTGGGACAATACATTCATCTTCGGACAAGCCAAACAAAGACACGCACGAGAATTCCTAGAAGCATAGCATGTCAACTGGAACTCTATCAACAAACACATCGAGTCAGACCCCATCTATCACCCCCTGAGAAAAGGAACAGAAAGTGACTTCACCACAGGAAATGACATCACCAACCTAAACATATAAATAGAAAGCAGGAATTTTCAGCATTGCTTTGCATGAGGTCCACTGAAGATGTTATCTAGTAAGGTAATGAAACGTCTGGAAATGAACCTTTTCAGCTCAGCGAGCAAACCTACATCCACAAATAGATGTTGTTTTCCAGGTTTGAGACCTAAGTCTCGTGTCAATCCATCAGCAGGAAGTTAATCGCTAGCCTTTGCTCTAAAGGCAGGAAACAAGTTTTTTGAAAGTTTTTCGATTAGATTCCCTACAGTGTGGAAACAGGCCCTTCAGCCCAACAAGTCCACACTGACCCTCCGAAGAGAAACCCCCCATATTTACCCCTGACTAATCCACCTAACGCTCTGGGCAATTTAGCATGGCTAATTCACCCGACCTACACATGTTTGGACTGTGGGACGAAACCGGAAACCCACGCAGACACGGGGAGAACGTGCAAACTCCACACAGGCAGTTGCCCAAGGTGAGAATTGAACCCGGGTCTCTGGCGTTGTGAGGCAGCAGTGCTAACCACTGAGTCACCGTGCTGCACTTGCATATTACTCTATCTGCACCCATGGTGTTTGTCTTTTTACTTCCATCCCAGTCAATTCCAATGGACTCACTTGTTCCAATGTTTATGTACTGGCTGCTTGCCAGTGAATGCTCCATTTTCACCGGAGACACATTGTGGGTCAGTTTCTAGCTTGCGGTAAGGTAGCTATGGGTGTGGAGCACGGTCTCTGGGTCACAACACCCACTCAACTCCCCAACCCCACGCCCCAGCTGTGGGTGCAGAGCAGACTCTCTGGGTCACAACACCCCTCCACCCCACCTCACCCCCAACTGTGGGTGTGGAGCACAGTCTCTGGGTCACAAACTGCCCCACCCCAGCAGAGTCACAGGGCAGATTTTGGGATCACTAGCTCCAGAGGCATCTCCGAGGCCAGGATTGCGTTTTGACAGCTCCAAGACCTTCCTTTAAGTATCTGTCAGGTCTGATCCCTGCTGTTTCCACAGTCTGTACTAAAGCGGGGTCTTCACCTTCTCGGGGTCACACAGAGGTTGCAGCCTGAAACATGAGGTCACATCGGGGGATGGTTTGGGAAGAATGGGTTGTGCAAACGTAGCAACTGGGAAGCATTGCTTCTGTTCTCTGAGCCTGGAATGAGTCCTGTCAGCCAGGGTTCCCAATCCCAGCCTCTCCCCAGTTATCTGTACAGGAAGGTACGTGTGGTTGGATGTCAGGTGAGAGTGTAATGTATTATGGGAAGGGACAATGTGGTTTCTGTGCAAAAAGTTCCTATTTTATCAACAGAAGTTACCACCGCACTGAATAGCAGTGACAGCAGCTGCCATTCTCAGGAAAGGAGTATGTTAAAAAAAAACCCAGTAGGTTGGGACAAAATAAAGGCACAATTTTGGCACCGTTTACAATGATTTTGCCCTCGTTTACAATGCTTCTGAGTTTGTCTGCTGTAACTCTTGTTTCTTCAGTGCAAATTGGCTATAACATGATTGATAAATTTAGGCCGTTATTTGTAGACTGCGAACTTTCTTTACCTGTATTGGCTATAAATTTAAATGGCACAGCTATTGCACGATCTTCTTATAACACGAGATCACGTGAGAATGGAACTATTGCGTTATTATCAGAACTGACTGTATTGTCAATGCCTCCAGGTGGTGGTTATATGGATGAGCAGACCATATAGTGGTCAATATTTCCATGTCACTTTGTCTGCCTAGATCAGGATCCTCCTGGGAAGAAGCCAGCTTCATTTTCTTTGAAAAAGCTTGTTCTTAGAAAATGGGCATCGTGAACCAGCATGGACCATGTTCAGGCTTTATCTGATCCTGGACTGTGGTTGTTTTGTGGAACAGTTTGATCAGGATTCCCCTCCATAGGGGAAAGATAGCTATCCTAGGGCAGCAGGACATTGAGAACTCGACTGTAATCAGACTAGTGACAGACGTACCTAAACCGAAGTTGCTGGAAAAACTCAGCAGGTCTAGCAGCATCTGTGCGGAGAAATCAGAGTTAGCGTTTTGGGTCCAGTAATAAAGGCAAGCATGCCAAATGCTGCCTTCGCTACCCTGTCTACCTGCGATTCTATTTTCAAGGAGCTATGAACAATCACTTTGTTCTTTGTTCAGCAACACTCCCTAGGATCTTCCCATTAAGTGTACAAGTCATGCCCTGATTTGCCTTTCCAAAATTTAGCACCTCACATCTACCTAGATCAAACTCAATCTGCCTCTCCTCAGCCCATTGGCCCAACTGATCAAGGTCCCCTTGTGCTCTGAGGTAACGTTCTTCGCTCTCCATTACACCACTTATTTTCCTGTTGACTGCAAACTGATTAACTATATCTCCTATATTCACATCCAAGTCATTTATATAAATGATGAAAAGCAGTGGACCCAGCACCAATCCTTGTGGCACACCATTGGTCTTAGGCCTTCAGTCTGAAAAGCAACCCTCCACCAACACCCTCTGCCTCTTCAAGCCAATTTTGCATCTAACATGCTAGTTCTCCCTGTATTCCATGAGATCGAACCTTGCTAATCCGTCTACCATGAGGAACCTTGTCGAAAGTCTTACTGAAGTCCATATAGATCACGTCCACCACTCTGCCCTCATCAATCCTCTACATCACTTCTTCAAAAACACTCAATGAACTAAATAAATCTGGAATTTGAAGCTAGTATCTGTAATGGTGTGCACACAAAATGATCGAATTTGTGGTTAAAAACCTGTCTGGTTCATTATTGCCCTTGTTACATAAATAGTGATTATAACGAGGTCTGTCAGGTGGACCTGAGAGAATATGAGTTCCCTGATTGATTGGGGCTGTTAGCCTGGTCCAAGGAGCCCTGGCCAACAGAGATAAGCAGGTGTGTTAGAGATTCTGGCAGTAAGAGAGGTGGCTGTGGAGTTAAGGGCTATGCATGTGTAAATAAAGGGACTTGATAGGATACAGCCTCTGTGGAGTTATTTCAGCTTCCTTACCTGATCTGGCCTAATGTGGCTCCAGACCCACAGCAATGTGGTTGATTTTTCACTGCCCTCTGAAATGTCTAAGCAATTCAGGAGCAATTAGTCCTGGACACTTTGAATGCTGGCCTCACCAGTGACCCATATTGTGATTCAGCAAAGATCTATTTAATGCAAGAAGCTTTGAGTACAATTTTTTTAATCTTATGCTTTGCACGGCCTTTATTTATATTGTCAATTCTGCCAGTAATTAATTATTCTTTCAAATACCAAACTTTCAGAGCTTGTCCCTGATTAAGAATGAGGAAACGTGCTTTTTTTAGAGAGAGGCTCTGGGTTAGAGAAGCTGAGGGAAGATGACCTCGAGTGAAATCCGAAGCGAACTGCCCCTTTTTCTTTTCAATCATCCATCCCTCCCCTTTCGCTGAAATAGCACAGAGTGTATGACCGTTGTCTTGTTCAGATTGTGTTTCCTATTCATTCATGGGCTGAGAGCATCTCTGGCTGGGGCAGCATTTATTGCCTATCTCTAATTGCCCAGAGGGCAGTTAGGAGTCAGCCACATTGCTGTGGGGCTGGAGTCGCATATCGGCCAGATCTGGTAAGGATGGCAGATTTCCTTCCCTGAAGAGCATTAGTGAACATTGGGTTTTTCTGACAATAGTTTCATGGTCACCATTACATTCTTCATGGAATTTTAATTTTAAATTGAAATTAAATTCCATCATCAGCCATGACAGGATTTGAACCAGGTCTCCCAGTATATTCGCTGAGTTTCAGGATCAATAGTGTGTCAGCCCCCGCTGTTTGTGGTGAGCTAGTAAAGGCAGAATTGAGCTTGGGCATGAATCCCTTCACAGTTGCATCACCCACAAATCCTCACGGTTGGTGTTGGGTCAATTACAATTGTACTTTGGGTGAAGAAGATGGAAAATTTGATCCATTTGCACCAAACGTATGATCCGTCACTGCAGCCCTTTCAATCAGTGCAACGATTAAACCGAACAGTGCTACTGTGGGAGAAATATCTGTAAAGTCGACTACATTATGCTGCATGAATTATCATTAAACCTGCAAATAATACACCGCTTAATAATTCATGCATTGAGTGCTACAAATAGATCTTGTATTTGGATGAAATGCTGCCTGAAGCACCATTGTACATGGAGCTTTCCATCAAAGGCAGGCAGGCAGGCAAATTGGCTTCTGATGTGCTCATGAAAGGGTTTGTCTTTCCTAGTTTTATTTTGTAGTTTGGTTTTTACAAGCTGCTGCCTTTACTGGACTTGTTGGTAAAGTTGGGCCTCAGCTGATGCATCCAGGGGCTTTGGAGATCACTGACAGAAGAGCTTAGGTTAAAAACTGAAGCAGTTGGCAGCTCCGAGGCACCCCTCCCTCAAAATCACCACTGTTGTCTGGGCAACAGTGGCCTCATGCTGTGCCTTCACCAAGGCAGCTGGTCTTCCTCTATCGAACTCAACTGGGCAGGGTTCAGTTCATCCATTGAGACTGTTACAGAAACAAAGCCGACAGTCCCATTTCTGGCAATGAATGGTAAAGAGCACTTCAGACTGCCTCAACCACCCACCACTCCATCCCACTGCATCGCTCAACCCCAGAATCTAGTTGGTGGCCCGATGGCTTATAGAGGTAGCTTTGAAATGTCTTGAGGTGCAAAGTCCTTTATCCTTAGGAGCAACCAAATGGTAAAACTGTTAACCTGCAGTGGAATTGGATGGGTTGGGGGGTGTGGATGTGTGGGTGTGTTGGGATGCGTGTGGGTGTAATGTCTGGTCATCTGTAAGTTTGCTCACTCTCCATTGTCCCCCTTTTCACAGAATCTGCACTGGCCTCCCAGGTCTAGCAGAATCTTGAATTTAAAATTCTTGTTTTCCAAGCCCTCAATTGACTCACTGCTCCTAATCCTTGTAACCTACCCCACCCCCACCCACGTGGATCCAGTGAGCACAGATCCATGTCTCATGTGACTGATCTGTGAGTCAGCAGGATCGTGCCCCCCCCCCCCCCCCCCCCCCCCCCCCCAGCCCAATCCACCAGAGAGAAGGGATGCAGGCATCATGGCAGGTGTAAGTCAGGGAGGTGTTTCGGGACATTTGAAAAGTAATTAAGGGCCTGGTGTGTGTCCATTCTCTTAACGAAGTTAAAATCTGTTTGTGAGAGGTTCTTTTGCCTGATATTTTATTGGCAGGGTAAACATTGACATTATTTGCATTGACGTAGCATCTTCAACAGGGTGAAACATCTTGGAGTGACCATCCAACTCAGTGAGACTGAGTCACATAAGAAGCAGAGTGTAGAGGTTCCCCAGAGCTTTTAGCACAGAACAGGGAATTTTGTGTGCACATTAGATTTGATTAGGTTCCCTACAGTATGGAAACAGGCCCCTTGGCCCAACAAGTCCACTTCGACCCTCTGAACAGTAACCCACCCAGACCCATTTCCTTCTGCTGAATACACCTAAAACGATGGGTAGTTTAGCACGACCAATTCACCTAACCTGCACATCTTTGGATTGTGGGAGGAAACCGGAGTATCCGGAGGAAACCTGCACAGACAGCCGCCTGAGGCTGGAATTGAACCCGGGTCCCTGGTGCTGTGAGGCAGCAGCGCTAACCACTGAGCATCAGTGCACATTAATCTCCAGTGTTCAGTTGCCAAATGGCTGAAGGGAGGCTATAAGGTACTTGCAGCTGAAGTTGGCATGAAAGTGGCTCTGAAAGCAGAAGGTTGCAGTGCTCTGCCAGTGAGAGAGGAACACCAAGTGTCTGCCTCTGAAAAGGAAATTTCCCTGACAGCCCCAGCACAGGCTGGAACTCTCCAAGCCAAGAGTTTGTTTGTGGTTAGAGGTTTCGTAGTTTATTTCTGAAAGTATAAAAACAATTTTGGTGCAGTCCCAAAAACCAGGAGCCAGCAGGCCGTACATTTGTCAGGATTGGGTGTGTAAACAACCAATTGTAAATCAGAATATCAGAGGCATGGTTGGTAAGTTTGCAGATGACACCAAAATTGCTGGTATAGTGGACAGTGAAGAACATTATCTGAGATTACATTGATCAATTGGGTCACTGGGCTGTGGAGTGGCAGATGGAGTTTAATTTGGATCAACGTGGCATTGGATTTTGGTAAAACAAACAAGGCCAAACTTATACAGTTAGTGTTAGGGCCCTGGTAGTGTCGTCGAACAGAGACCTCAGGGTTCAGATACATAATTCTTTGAAATTTGCATCACAGGTAGACAGGGCAGTTAAGAGGGTGTTTAGCACACTTGCCTTCATTGCTCACACCTTTTTGAGTATAGGAGTTGGGACGTCATGTTGAGGTTGTACAGGGCACTGGGTCAGGCCTCTTCTGGAGTGTACAGTTCTGGTCGCCCTGCTCTAGGAAGGATATGATTAAAGTTGGAAAGGGTTCAGAAAAGATTTCCCAGGATGTTCCCAGGAATGGAGGGTTTGAGCTATAAAGATAGGCTGGGACTTCTTTTACTAGAGTTTGAGGGTGACCTTTATCGAGATTAATAAAATCATGAGATTTATAGATAAGGTGAACCTAAGAGGTGGGGTGGGGTGGGGGGCGGGGGGGGGGTGGTGGTGGTGGGTTCAAAACTAGAGGCTGTATTCTTAAGGTGAGAGGAGCAAGGTTTAAAAAGGATAACAGGGCCAACTTTTTTGCACCGTATGTGGAATGAACTTCCAGAGGAAGTGGTGGATGCAGGTACAGTTATAATGTTTAAAAGACATTTAGGTAAGTACGTCAATAAGAAATGTTTGGAGGGATGTGGGCCAGGTACAGGCAGGTGGGAAGAGTTTAATTTGGGACCATGTTGGTGGGAACTAACTGGACCAAAGGGTCTGTTTCCTGCTGTATGCATTAGTGCCCGTTTGGAAGTATATTTGAGAAATGGCAGCATTGAGATTTCAATCTTCTCTGCTTGCTTTGGCAGCCTTGAGCAGATGTTTGGGGTTGTAGGGGTAACCAGACTTGGATGATTAGCTTTCAAGTGCCACATGTAAAAATTTAAACAAAATAATCAAACCCCAGTGAGTTAATAGACGAGAAGTGTGCCTCTGCAAGGGCTGGAGCAGGGAGAGCCAAACCTTTGGTCAGTGTTGCTGGACAATGTAATCCTTTCTCATCCAGTGTATGTTGTTTGGGCACCTCTGAGATGGAGTTGAACACTGGTGGCTTTCCATTGTTTTGTC
Source organism: Chiloscyllium punctatum (assembly GCF_047496795.1). Lineage (NCBI taxonomy): Eukaryota > Metazoa > Chordata > Chondrichthyes > Orectolobiformes > Hemiscylliidae > Chiloscyllium > Chiloscyllium punctatum. The sequence continues at coordinate 7,437,557 of NC_092754.1, forward strand.
TCCTGTGTAGCGTTTTCTGTGGTCTCTCACTTGCTTCATGTTTTAATCTCAGACGTTGAGGATTCAGCACAGTTGCGCTGTTGGGAGATACTCCCACAAGCTGAGTAGTTTATTTGAACATCTGATTGCCTGCTCTCTCTCTGTTGTTTATAGCACTCAACAATTTTTTTTAAAAAGCTTTGAAATGGAGTTTGGAATAGAAACGCAAACAGATACTTAAATCCTGTAACCCGATATTACAATCGGGACTAAGCAAAGCGTTTTTCTGTCTGTGAGTGAGTTATTTTAACATACAAATCCCACGCTGGATGTATTTTTGGCAAATTCCTCCTTCATTCAACCTGTGTCTTTTTATTTAAATTATGCACGCTTTAGTTAGTTTATTGTCTGGATGTTAAATTAATTATTTTCAATGAGGAGATGTACTTTTTAAAAATTAATTCACAAGATGAGGACATTGCTGGCTAGGCCAGCATTTATTGTCCATCCCTAATTGCCCAGAGGGCAGTTAAGAGTCAACCATGTTTTTGTGGGTCTGGAGTCACACGTAGGCCAGACCAGGTAAGGATAGCCGTTTCCTTCCCTGAAGGACATTAGTGAAACAGATGGATTTTTCCAACATTCGACAATGGATTCATGGACACAGTTAGACTATTAATTCCAGACTTTGTTTCATTGAATTCAATTCCACGATCTGCTGTGCTGGGATTCGAACCCAGGTCCCCAGGACATTACCTGGGTCTCTGGATTAATAGTCCAACGATAATACCACCAGGTCATCACCTACCTTCCCTGTAAAAGAACTAAAGAAGGAAAGCTTGAAAACATTGATTCAAGAGGAAGGGGAAAGAGATTCAAAGTGTTTGAGAGTCGATTGTGACTGTGGAGATTGGAATACCTGAGTCATTTGGATAAGTAGTAGGTGATCCATATATCAGTATGCGAAGGGTTGGATTAATTACTCCAGACCAGAGAAATTGGGCTTCAGTTGACTCTTTGAGGCCAATGGAATTCTCAGCAGCAACTCAACCACATAGACAACAGGAAGCTAAACTATCACTTTGGTTCAGTTGATGATGCTGTTTAGAATCTAATGTTATGTGTTGCTGCTAAGGCAGAGACCAGGAAGCTCTGTCTGGTATCAGATGTGATGTGTCTGACCTGGAGTGCAAATGATCCATTTAAAAAAGAACTGGAGAACGACCAAGTTTCCAGTACTGATGCCCTTCAGCTTTGTTATGTATACTCTGAATCGTATATATTTTTAAATTTGGATTTTGACTTTTGCTTTGTGACATGTGGCTTTTCTGTGTCTAATGAACTGGTTAGTATTTCTGTAGCCATGGTGATTTCTTTTCCAACAGTTTGTGAGAAGTTAGCAGCACCAGTGAGTTATTGTTTAGGATTTTTTGCCCTAACAAGGTAAGAAATTGTACCTAAAGATTTCAGTTGGAGATTTTTTCCCCTGAAGGGAAACACCCGTAGTTCAGGGGGTGAGGTTTTTGTTTCAATTTTACTTAGTTTGAGCAGTTCTATCAAGTCTGTAGATGAAGGTGGTTATATAGAGCAGTGCTCCAAAGAACAATATCTATAGTAAGACTTGATTACCTTAAGAGTAAGAAGTTAGGAGTCCAAAACTGCACAGACTACTCCAGGTGTAGTTTCACTAAGGCCAGCAAGAATTACTGCCAATTTCACTTCATTTTTCACCGCAAGGTGATCGTATTATTGCTGGACTATTAATCCAGAGACCAAGGTAATGTGGAGCTCTGAGGATGTGGGAATGAATTCTGCCATTGCAAGAAGGAACACCTGGAGTTAAGAGTCTAATGATAACCATGAAGCCGCAGCCGAATGTTGGGGAGAGAAAAAAAATCTGGGTTCACTAAGGAAATCTGCAGTTCTTACCTAGTCCAGTCTACATGTGACTCCAGACCCACTGCAATATGGTTGACTGTTTACTACCCTCGGGGCAATTAGGGCGAGGAAATGCTGGCCTAGCCAGAGACGCCCTCATTGTGTGAATGAATAAAAACAAACGCAATTGGAGTAGATGGCACTATGTTCCTTCAGCATGGGATCACAATGTTCAGAAAGATTGGTCATTGGTTTGGAGGACAGCCATGGTAAGGCAAAGATGCCTGTCATGCTGGTGTTGTTTGACCGGGTTGCGCACCTCATTTCAGGTAAATTTAGACAAACATTCCCTCTTTGCAGTTCAACTGCAGGATGTCATCGCTTTTATTGCAAATCTGCTCATCACCCGGGAGGCATTGAGCAAGAGCAGGAGGGTCAGTTCAACAGCTCTGAATACTGAGAGTTTCGCAGCCATGAACATAAAGGGATCCTTTTGTAAACTGCTGAACATCGCACAAGAGGATTATTTTCTATTTTAAAAAAAGTAGTTCAGGGCGGCAAAACTATTCTATCAAATTGGCGTTTGCCTTTTATTGAAAGTATTTGACCGCTGCTTGATTCCTTTGGAAGGCTGCAATCGCTTGTTGGGTGAAAAGGGTTAGATGTTGTCACTGGAAAGCCTCCAAAGATGTTTTGTGTAAAATGTAACGCACAGACAAAACAACACTATTCAATGAGTTTTCTTGGCTGAACAGGAGAAATGAGTAAAATTATGTTAAGTTTTAGTGAGAATGAAAAAAAACGAGAGCTTGTTTATTTTACGTATCTTGGGTATGTTGTGATTTTAGAGATGGAAATCACGGAATGTGGAGATCAAATATAGAATGAGGTTAGGAGCAGAGGTGAACTGCGAGAGGAATTGTAACTGAGGTGCATGAGCGAACTTTCTAGATCTCATTGAAGATCTTATTCCTGATTGCTGTTATTGCACAGCTGTGCAGATTCTGTTTAAAGTAATATAGTCATTGATTTCAAATTCCACTCTCTGATATGGTGGGATTCGAACTCAAGTCCCCAGAACATTACCTGGGTCTCTGGATTGACAGTCCAGCAATCATACCACTAGGTCATTGTCTCCCACTTAATGGGAAAAGAGCAGGAAAGTAGAGTTAAGGATTATCCGGTCACCCATGGACTCTTTGAATGACAGGGTAGACTTGATGGGTTGAATCGTTCCTACACCTTATAGTCTTAACATCTCATTTCTGAAGGAGTGGGACATACAGGTCATTCTGCTATAACGCGGCACAGTGGCTCAGTGGTTAGCACTGCTGTCTCACGGCACCAGGGTCCCAGGTTCGATTCCAACCTCTGGCGACTCTCTGTGTGGAGTTTGCACATTCTCCCAGTGTCTGCGTGGGTTTCCTCCGGGTGCTCCAGTTTCCTCCCACAGTCCAAAGATGTGCAGGTCAGGTAGATTGGCCATGCTAAATTGCCCGTAATGTTAGGTGTATTAGTCAGAGGGAAATGTGTCTGGGTGGGTTACTCTTTGGAGGGTCGGTGTGGACTGGTTGGGCTGAAGGGCCTGTTTCCACACTGTAGGGATTCTAAAATCGCGTATTTTGTTCACGCGACTTCGCTGTAACGTGATTGACGGATTGGGGACACTTTCCAAAGTGCAAATTTTTAAAATGTGTGTTGGCTGTAACGCCCTTATATTGCCAACACTAAGCATTTAGTGCGATTTTTCTATAACACTGGGTTGCACAAGAAAAACCTTCGCGTGGTAGAAGAACCATCTGTACTGAAAGGTCAGAAAACAACTCATGTGGGACCTTGGGTTAGATAAGTGGAGGAATTGAGCTCCAAAGCCTGGATGTGATGCTGTATGTTTATCGTTGGACTGCAGCTTCAATGTTCCATCTAGGTGTGGTCTCCACACGGAAGGAGGTGTGTGAAGGTACAGAAGTGATTTGCTGGAACTGCTCCATGAATTTTAGGTTACAGACAATGGAGTTGTTCTCCTTGGAGCAAGAGCTCTTTGATCGGGGCTCACGAGGTTGTGTCAGATTAGGGTAAGGTAGACAATGAAAAGCTAGTCCCAGTGAAATTTCATCCAAGGAATAGGTGGCACAGTGGATCAGTGGTTAGCACTGCTGCCTCCCAGCACCAGGGACCCAGATTTGATTCCAGCCTTTGGTGACTGACTGTGTGGAACTTGCACGTTCTCCCCGTGTCTGCATGGGTTTCCTCCGGGTGCTCCAGTTTCCTCCCACAATCCAAAAATGTGCAGGTCAGGGTGGATTGGCCATGCTAAATTGCTCATAGTGTCCAGGGAAGTGCAGGATAGGTGGATTAGCCATGGGGAATGCAGGGTTACAAGTTTGGAGTGGGATGCTCTTCAGAGGGTCAGTGTGGACCTGATGGGCCGAATGGCCTGCTTCCATGCTGTAGGATTCTAGGATAAATGTAACGGATTTAAGGTTTTGGGCAAGCCATGGCGGAGGATGTGAGAGTTTCTTTTTTAAGCAGTCAGTGGGAATAACTGAGAACACTCTGCCTGTGAGGGCAGTGGGAATGGAGATGAAGAAAGATTTTTGGAAGGAAATGGGATGGACGTGCAGCGTAATGGAGATGTACAGCAACCTGCTCAGTCAGATTACAGCAGAGAGAACCTGCCTGTGTGGCCTCTTGCCATGCCCTTAGGACACCGGGCTCTGAAAAATGGTATCTGGGACAGTGCAACACTCCCTCTATACTGCGCTGGTGTGGCAGCTGAGATCTGTGTGTTCATGTCCCTGAGTCAGTCCCTCAGTGTGCTGCCCACTGAGCTGTAGTTTGGTTACACAGCACATGACCTGATAACATGACCTTGTGTTAAAACATCGCAGGACGTTGCTGAGCCAATCTGAGCAACGGCAAAGTTCTTTGCTGTCCATCTCAGTCCCTCCCCTGCTCTGCTTATTCGGCACTGAATATTTAACACCGCTGCTATCTGGTGGCTGGCTGATTAATCTGGAAACAGTAGCCCTTTCTGCTTTACCCTGGTACAGCTCCAGGCAGGAGGAGTCTGGGTCATGGAGATGCAGCATGCCCTGAGTCCTTCTCCACAGAGAAAACACTGTTCGCCTGGTCTGACTGTGTGTGTCTGCCTGCACAGTCACTGGTTAGTGGGATCTGCTGACTCTAGCACTTTCCAACAGCCTGCTGACCTTGGCTTCTCTCCTTTTCGCTGCAGCAACACTGAGACACACATACGCTCCCTCTCTGACTCTGACCTCTCACCCATTATACTGGCAGGATACAAGTCAGTCACAGGACAAATGTTAACGCAAACTTGCATGACTCTGTCATACTGTCTGTGTGTGTGTGAGAGAAGTTCTGGTTTATAGCTCTGTGTTGTGTGTCTGTGTGTTCTCGTTTCTTCAGCCTGAGCTGCTATTGTGCCTTGCTGGGGCAAATCTACACAAAGGGGAGAGGGGGGAGGAAGCTGGCAAAGGAAGTGAGCCAATGTTACATCTTACGTGTCTGAATTAGCTCACGTTTGCAGAGCAGGAGGAGGTATTTATCTCCCCACACTGTTTGACAATAGGAAGGAGAACCCTGCTCTTTGTTGGTCTAATAAGCCGCTCTGTGTTTGCCATTTGTTCCCCTGAAGTAAGACCAATTATTATTCTGTAATTACCGATGAGTCAGGGTGGACGTTTCATCAAGGGGTTCAAAAAGAATTTGTGATCGGAACTGTTCATTTCTCTGCACACGCACCTCCATAAACCACTTGCCCCTCTGCACCACTATCGATAGTCAATTTTGGCAGAAGGCAGGGTTTTTACAAAGTGGCATCTTCTTAGGAAATGCTTTCAGTAAAATGATTGCTCACAGTATAGTTTATAAAATTTAAACTATCAACAGCTTGGAAATGTTGCCTTGCATTATGTCGTGCAGTGATGGACAGGAAAGTATTTAAAAAGTCGCAGATTGTGCTTTAATGCCACTGTTGACTGGAATGCCTCGAGTCGTTTTATCAGCTGGTTTCAGCTTTCCATAGCGTGAGCTGAATGGCAGCTCCACTCAGCTGAGTGGATGATGTAATGTCGAGGGGAGGGGGCTTATCATATGATTCAGCACAGATGGGACTATCAACTGTGGGTGTGACGTGCTTTTGACAGTGTGCACTCATTCCACACTGACTGGCTCCTTGCAAGTTGGCCCAAGTCTCTCTCAAAGTCGGTGACAATCACAAATAAAGCATTTATTGAGTGGGCCTGTCTGGCGGTGAGGATAACTGGGGTGTAGAGTAAGAAGCTGTAAGGAATTCTTAATTCTTCAGCGTGCTGCAGTCACTCAAATTCGATTGGTGAATCTACACAGCCCAACTTGCACAGGGTATCAGAGGTTTCTACAAACTGAGGTGGAAGTACATTTGAAACAGTCATGGAATCGAAATCCTGGACGAAATGACAAAAAAAAAAACAACTTTCAGTGTTTTGGTCTGTGACGTCAAGTTTATGTTTCAAATGTCACTGTACAGAAGCTACAATTTGCATGTGGTGACCCAGGAAGTTGGAGGATTTGTTTTGGGGCTGGTCTTGACTAAGATTGTTTCCATTTTTAGGCGGTTCACAGTAAGAAAAAAATCTTTAACGGGGACTGGTTGTGAAATGACTCCACTTCTGACACTGCTCATCAACAATTCAAGGTAGGATGTTTGGATTTGACTTAATTAATGCTTGAATACGTAAAAAGAATGATCACAATTTTGCTATGAAAGCATGTGCAGTCAAGAGGAGACAGTGAAGGGAGTCAGTCTCCCCTGCACAGTGTGCCAGATTGTTTTATTAATTCATGGGAAATGCAATCATTTTGCTCTTGGGCATTCGATTTAACAAATTGGCTTTTTTTTAGAAGCCGAAACGTTGTTATAGATTCAGACCTCCGTCTGTGTACTCAGGAACCAAAATTATTAAATTGCTTCACTTTATAACTGTCACTTTGTAATTTTACTTTTAGACAAAGCCGCAAAAGGGAGATAGATTCTTGAAAGAAAGACCTTTGTCTTCTGATTGATGGTAGATAATTTTAAAGGTGATCTGTCAAATCAAAATAAACAGAGAGAAATACTAGAAATGCCCATAATTTAGATTAATACAGCACCTTTCACATCCTCATAATGCCTTTGAATCAATAATCACCTTTGGAGTCACTGTGGTTTTATAGGAAACACCAATGGCCATTTGTACACACCAGAAACAAATTGGATAAATCATCAATGATTCTTATCCTGGTGGTGATTGGCTGCAGGTGGAGTGGATAGATGCTTCATGATTGTCAGAGATTGGGAGGAAGTCCCTCTGCTGTCTCACGACCCTGTGACTAAAGGACTCTGGAGGAGGTAGTGATGTATTGGTAATGTCACTGGGCTAGAATCTGAGGCTAATGATTAGGGGATTTGGGTTTGAATCTCCCCATAGCAGATGGTGAAATTTTGAATCTAACGAAACAAGTGCAGCGTAAAGGGTGACTGAGTCCTCTTGCAGCCCCCATTCTAACCAACACTCCTCCTCCTCCCCCCCACCCCCCGTTCCCACCGAGGTCAAAGGTGGCTGTCCACTCACACCCAGGCGAAGTAAGAAGCTGCTTCTGGTTACAGCTCCCCCCTCTTGGCTGTGGCAGCATGGTGGCTGGCTCCTGAGGCATGACCACCCGATCTCCTCTTTTTCCCCCCCCCCCCCCCTCCCTCCCCATCTTCTCCCCCCGCATCTTCCTTTTCCCCCCCCCCGCATCTCCCCCCCCCCGCATCTCCCCCCCCCCGCATCTCCCCCCCCCCGCATCTTCCCCCCCACCCATCTTTTTCCCCCACCCATCTTTTTCCCCCACCCATCTTTTTCCCCCACCTTCGCCCCCCCCACCTTCCCCCCCCCATCTTTCCCCCCCCATCTTTCCCCCCCCCCATCTTTCCCCCCCCCCATCTTTCCCCCCCCCCATCTTCCCCCCCCCATCTTTCCCCCCCCATCTTTCCCCCCCCATCTTTCCCCCCCCCATCTTTCCCCCCCCCCCATCTTTCCCCCCCCATCTTTCCCCCCCCCCATCTTTCCCCCCCCCATCTTTTCCCCCCCCATCTTTCCCCCCCCCCATCTTTTCCCCCCCCATCTTTTCCCCCCCCATCTTTTCCCCCCCCCATCTTTTCCCCCCCCCATCTTTTCCCCCCCCCATCTTTTCCCCCCCCCATCATTTCCCCCCCCCACCTTTTCCCCCCCCCACCTTTTCCCCCCCCATCTTTTCCCCCCCCCATCTTTTTCCCCCCCCCATCTTTTCCCCCCCCCATCTTCCCCCCCCCCATCTTTTCCCCCCCCATCTTTTCCCCCCCCATCTTTCCCCCCCATCTTTTCCCCCCCCCATCTTTTCCCCCCCCCATCTTTTCCCCCCCCCCATCTTTTCCCCCCCCCATCTTTTCCCCCCCCCATCTTTCCCCCCCCCATCTTTTCCCCCCCCCATCTTTCCCCCCCCCATCTTTTCCCCCCCCCATCTTTTCCCCCCCCCATCTTTTCCCCCCCCATCTTTTCCCCCCCCATCTTTTCCCCCCCCATCTTTTCCCCCCCCATCTTTTCCCCCCCCCATCTTTTCCCCCCCCATCTTTTCCCCCCCCATCTTCTTCCCCCCCCATCTTTTCCCCCCCCACCTTTCCCACCCCCCCCCATCCTTCTCCCCCCCCCATCCTTCTCCCCCCCCCATCCTTCTCCCCCCCCCATCCTTCTCCCCCCCCCATCCTTCTCCCCCCCCCATCCTTCTCCCCCCCCCATCCTTCTCCCCCCCCCATCCTTCTCCCCCCCCCATCCTTCTCCCCCCCCATCCTTCTCCCCCCCCATCCTTCTCCCCCCCCATCCTTCTCCCCCCCCCCATCCTTCTCCCCCCCCATCCTTCTCCCCCCCCCATCCTTCTCCCCCCCCCCATCCTTCTCCCCCCCCATCCTTCTCCCCCCCCATCCTTCTCCCCCCCCATCCTTCTCCCCCCCCATCCTTCTCCCCCCCCATCCTTCTCCCCCCCCATCCTTCTCCCCCCCCATCCTTCTCCCCCCCCATCCACCTCCCCCCCCCATCCACCTCCCCCCCCCATCCACCTCCCCCCCCATCCACCTCCCCCCCCCATCCACCTCCCCCCCCATCCACCTCCCCCCCCATCCACCTCCCCCCCCATCCACCTCCCCCCCCATCCACCTCCCCCCCCATCCACCTCCCCCCCATCCACCTCCCCCCCCATCCACCTCCCCCCCCATCCACCTCCCCCCCCATCCACCCCCCCCCATCCACCCCCCCCCATCCACCCCCCCCCATCCACCCCCCCCCCATCCACCCCCCCCCATCCACCCCCCCCCATCCACCCCCCCCCATCCACCCCCCCCCATCCACCCCCCCACATCCACCCCCCCCACATCCACCCCCCCACATCCACCCCCCCACATCCACCCCCCCACATCCACCCCCCCACATCCACCCCCCACATCCACCCCCCCACATCCACCCCCCCACATCCACCCCCCCACATCCACCCCCCCACATCCACCCCCCCACATCCACCCCCCCACATCCACCCCCCCACATCCACCCCCCCACATCCACCCCCCCCACATCCACCCCCCCCACATCCACCCCCCCACATCCACCCCCCCCACATCCACCCCCCCCATCATTCCCCCCCCCGTTATTCCCCCCCCCGTTATCCCCCCCCCCCGTTATCCCCCCCCATTCTCCTTCCCCCCCCCCATTCTCCTTCCCCCCCCTATTCGCTCCCCCCCCCCATCTTCTCCCCCCCCCCCATCTTCTCCCCCCGTCTTCTCCCCCCCATCCCCCCCCCGCTCCCCTTCTCCCCCCCCCCGCTCCCCTTCTCCCCCCCCGCTCCCCTTCTCCCCCCCCCGCTCCCCTTCTCCCCCCCCGCTCCCCTTCTCCCCCCCCGCTCCCCTTCTCCCCCCCCGCTCCCCTTCTCCACCCCCCATTCTCCCCTCCCCGTCCCCCCCGTCCTCTTCCCCTCCCCCCCCCCTCCCCCCCATCTTCTTTCCCCCCCGCTCCCCTTTCCCCCCCGCTCCCCTTTCCCCCCCGCTCCCCTTTCCCCCCCGCTCCCCTTT